>NW_017537240.1:80101-86415 GCF_001853355.1 Bactrocera latifrons | reverse complement strand
TAAAAGAACAAACTCCCATAGAAAGTTGAGATGTAAGGCACGTCGGGCTGAAGAACAGTGTAACCAAGGTCTCCTTATACTGTCATTCTTGATTCGTTTGTCCACCATGTATCTACTAGGCAGCTTCCTACAATGGCTATAAAGCTCCACTTTTATGGTCGAAGGTAGGACTTGAAAAGACTTTTCAAATGTTGATCAGAACTAATTCTATTACAAGTCGAAAAGGAAGAGGAGTCGGTCCGGAAAATAGTGCAAAATAAGGTTTTTCCAAATATTTTAAATTTTCATGCCTGATCCGTCTATTCACCGAGCTGTATGGTGAACAGACGGATCAGTTCTACAAGAATCTACGAGAATTTTCGAAAGTATGGGGTTTTCAAAGTACTTTCCACAAGTTTATCTGGGCTAATTACGTTGCAAGTCGAAACTGAAGGTACGTCAGTCTGGAAGTTCCCACATTTCCATCCTTTACCCGTCTGTTTGCCTTGCACTTTGATCTACAAGGGTCTGCTCAGATTTCGAAAATACGTGTTTCGAAGCACACTCCATACGTTGGTCGGGATTACTTATGTGGCTAGTTGAACAGGAAGTGACGCCTGCCTGACGAACAGTACAATAAGGACCCGAGTTTATTCATTTTACGTCAGTTCGGCCTACAAGCGATGGATTTCAAAAATACATGTTACAAAGCACACTCCACACGTTGGTGAGGATTAATTATGTCGCAAGTAGAGAAGAAAGTAAGTACGGCCTGGCTAACTGTATAATAGGGATCATGTTATACTCGTATTATATCTGATTTATCTATCATTGATCCATTCGTCTACCACGTGTCTACCATAAAGCTCCTTGMCACAAAGTTCCGTTTACAAAAACTTTCTAATTAATAAAAAGTACTTCCAATACGTCTGTTATCGTGGATGCTCAAAAAGTTGGTAAAAGTAGCGGGTCGAAGTAGAAATTTTTGGAAGCACAGATATATTTTATACTCSGTCTTTCATTAGCATCTTTTTTGCGTCACAGCTTTATGTCAAGCTTAGTCGGCCGGCACGTGTAACCGCCGGACTCCACGGTAACGTCAATTTTTCTCTAAGTTTTTACATTGTAGTGTAGTCAAGTCCTTAGTGTTATTCTGTCTTTACAAACTCGACTTCACTATGGTTTAGTATTTTCTACATTGTTTCTTCCAACCGTATGAAGTCTGCCTTCGCAGTAATAGATCAAAGCTTTTGACATCCGGATCCAGATTAAAAGGACAAATCGATCCTTTATTAAATGTGAAAGTGAAAAAATACAAAAGAAGTCTTTAAGCTTATATGCCCATCTAGGAAACTAGCGGTATGTGTCAGATGTATAGTAAAATAGTTTTTAAAAAATTCCCAAGTCCAATAACCCTTTACGTCAACCCATTAGAAAGAGCAGAATAATTATAACAAAATGCATTAGAAAAAGGTTTCAGGATCTACCTCCGAACTCTTCTTTTTTGCGATCAAAGCATTACCACCCCAGTTTCTTTCACGTAACCGGGATGACACCAGATTTTGAACCATCTAAAGTAAGTACAAAAGTTATTGGAATTTCGCATAAGAGGACAGTTTCAGGATCAGCCTACGAGCTCTTCGCTTTCGCTTTCATGATCAAACCATTCCCACGACAGTTTGTTCTAAGTAACCGGAAGGACTTCAGATTTTTAGCCACACAAAGACGAAGCAAAACATGTGAGTTCCTTGTTTATTAGACACTTTCTAATGGGGTTCCTCAACCACTAGCTGATTGTCTCCCCCCAACAATGTACTTAAAACGCTGTCCCGTGCACAACACTTCGCATTGGYATGCCAAGAATGTGCTGTCTGCTAGCCTGTACGCTAGTGCGCCGGTTCGCTGGTGCGCTGATGTTGTTGACGGGACTGCCGCGCCTGTCACTCTGCCACCARGGCATGTCATCAGTGGCCCTGTCACAGATAAACCGCCAAACTATCGGCTACGCCAGGCACTATCTTGCGATTAAGGCGGCACAAAAGACTTCCCGAAACGCAAAGCATTTGCGTAAAGTACATATAAGAAGAGCTGTGGGGCCAAAGCAGTGCCTCTGGGCCGCAGGCGTCCTTTAAGTGTGTACCAAACTAAATATTTAGTTGTCTTTGCTGCCGATTGAATTACGTGCGAGTCGAAAGATATTTAATTTATATTGCAAAATAGACTGCAACTAGTGCAGCTTCAGAGCGCACACAGCCCACTTGGCTAGCGGTGCGTGGTGCGAGCGTGCGGCGCGGTAGGATGGGTGGTTGGTTGGCGGCGGCATGTGTAGGGATGGYGAGGTGATTGAGCCAAAATGCCACTTGTCGTTTGCATGTCCCATTAACTATACGAAATGCGCATATGTATGCATGCATGTGTGTGTGTGTATTTATACGTATGTGTTGGTGCGGCTGCCGCTCTAAAGGCGCGAATTTTGGCCTTTTCACTCGTTTKCTTGCGGCCAAACGCATTAATTATGTGCTGCAGCGCAGCCTATGCCAACCAAATGTTGTTGCTGTTGTTCTTGTTGTTATTATAGTCACATGCGCCTGCTTGTTGTTGCTGTTGTTTTGGAAGGCAAGCGCAAAACAATTGTGGCAACTACCGCAACAGGCAGCCAACGCCGCAAAAGCATTACCATTGTACACACCGCAATGCCACAGCGGCAGCGGCAGCAGTCGGTGCCATCAATGCGCAGCGGCGTGGCAAGTGTGCGACAAAATCTAGCAACAGCTCCAAAACACTTTATGGCACACACTTCATGTTGCCCACACTTTACATTGAATTTTAAACTTTGTTTAGTTTTTCGCATTGCTGTTGTTGTTATTGCTGCATTGCTGCTTCGCAATTTGCCACSGAAAATTTGAAATTTCCATTTGCTTTTTCGGTTTTCGGGTTTTGTCATTAGAATTCAAAACATCGAAAAACAATCTACAAATAAGCACGTCGCATGTTGCAAGCGCTGTTGCAAGTGCAACTGTTGTTGCGCATGTTGCAAGCGTCTACTTTTTGCCAATGTCTATTGTGTTTGCATATTTTAAATGCAATATGCATTACTTTTGCTGTGGTTGTTGTTGCTACGCTTGTTTTTGTTGTTGTTGCGCATGTTGCTGTTGTTGCACGCTGTTGTTAATGAACCTTCGCGCCTTTTATCTGTGATTCGCAGTCGCCACAATTTGACTGTTGGCTTGCTGTGTTGTTTTTATTGTTTTTTTTACGCTGATTGTTGTTGTTTMTAGTGTTTTTGTTGCTGCTTTGGCTTTTGCCTGACTTTTTGCTTGGCTGCTGGCAATTGTTTGCGTTTAAATTTAATTTAAATGTTAACATTTAAATTTTGCTGTTTAAATAATTGGTTTTGTTGTTGGCTCTATACAAATTAAATTGAAATAAAATTTTTAATTTCAACAAATTTAAATGCATTTGCTTATTTGTGTCGCTTAAAATGCGTTTTAATTGCAATTACTTACTAGGAAGAACGCAATTGCGCTAGAAGAAAGGCGAACATACAAACAAACATACACTCGTACATAGTACATACACATGTAAATATGTAGAAAATACCGATAATAGCAAGTACTTATATCTGCATWTTTGATGAATTTGCGTCGCTGAAGATTTCAACACTTTGACATTGATTGAGTATTGCAGCAAAAATATTTCACTAAATTTATTACTTCAATTTTAATTGGCGCGTAACGCAGCCGCAATTAAAAATTTTATACAAAATTTGCATAATTTTAAATATATACTAATTAAATACGGTGTCGTTGCAGTTAACAGCAAATTTTTTGTGAATCCCGAAATTTCGGGATTGTAAAGTTTTCATTTCGGGATGCCAAAAATTTTTAGAACAGAACTAAAAGTAATCTGCGTTATTAGTTATTAGTTTTTCAACGAAAAACGCAATTTCATTTCGGGATCCCGAAAATTTTTGGAACGGATCTTAATAAAATCTTAATACAGATAATTCAGGTTATTAATTTTTGTATGAAAAATGTACTTAGTTTTCGGGGTACCAAAAAATTTCGGGACAAATCTTAGAATAATCTGTGTTATTAGATATTAATATTGGTTGTCAAAAAAGTCTTGCGGCATTTTTTGCAGTATTTCTATTGAATTTTCAATTGTTCATAAAATTCTTTTTTGATGACTCATGCCCAGCTCTTGACCGATGATACGGCTGCTACTATGCCGGTCTCTTTCGATCAATTCAGTGATTTTATCGCAATTTTAGACGACAGGCCTTCCGGAGCGTGGCGCATCTTCGACCACCTCTACACCAGAACGAATACGTTGAAACCATCATTGTGCGGTGGAAATGGAAACTGCATCGGGTCGATAAACTGCACAAATTTTATTGGCGAGTTGAGATGCATTTTTGCCTTTATCGTAGTAGTACTGTAAAATATGCCGTATTTTCTTTTTATTTTGCTCTATGTTTGCGACGCTATAACTCACGAACGACTTCAAAGAAACGACAATCAATCAAACACGTGTTAGCGCGTGAAAATGAGCTTTCCAATAAGGCCGCATAGCCGCAGCTAAAGTATCTGGGAGTAATATTGGATTCCAAATTAAAATTTAAGAAACACCTGGCTTATACTTCCGTTAAAGCAAACAAAATTTATTAATGCTCTATCGAGAATGATGACCAACCGGCGCTTTTTAATATCAAAAGCATTGAGTACCGTAATATTGTATGAAGCACCAGTATGGATCCARGCAATGGATATAAAAGTGCATAGACTTTCTGCAATTCGAGTAATAAYAATAAGCTTTCCCTGCTACATCAAGCGACGCTGCTAAAGTATTAGCCTACTGCCGCTCATTGACATCCAGGGAGATGAATTTGAGCGATTATATCAGCTATCAGCGCCTGAAATAGTATCGCCAATGACGGAGGAAAGGATCATCAAATTGTAGCTGAAGCGTTGGAATTCCTCATCCAAAGAACGCTTGACCCACAGATTTATACCGGACGTCCACTTGTGGATAGACAAACAAGATGGGGATCTGCATTGTGGACATGGGTGCTTTAGAAGCTACCTTTACAGATCCCACAAATACATTAGTTCGAACCGTCCCACGTGTCCAGAGTATTCAGAAGACTCTGTACATATATTATTTTATTGCTGTCGCTTTTCAACTACAAATAAAAAACTAAAAACCACACTCGGCAATAGTTTTATAAAAATGTAATTACATTCGATAATTTAAAGACACACACGTGTAAGTCGACYGAAAAATGGAAAGCTGTTAGACTGAGACTTTTTCAACAGATTTGGCGACCGCCAGTCCGCACAATAGAGCCCTGTGCTGTCCCTCCCACGAAGTAGTCGTTCACCGTTGGTTCCGTTGGAGCGTCTTGAGTTAGGCGTRGGTTAAGTTGAGCGGATTCCGTACTCCGGCTTTCGATGCTTATATGGGGGGACCAAAGGCTCAGCATCGAATTGAAATTGTTAATTACATTAGGTGAACGTTTCGGTGAAATGTAATCATGGAAACCTTAAAGRTAATTACAAATCTGTAATAGTGTAAACCAATATCTTCTCACCCCTGGCCACTCATCAGCGTTATTATGATTGAATAAGGGATGCGTTGGTAGAGAGCGTGTGTCTACTTGAGAAATTGTATATGTTCTAGCTGTAATATAATACTTCGTTTTGTGATAATTACATAAGAGTGCTGCTATCCTTAYTTCCAGTTCTGCCGAAAATTTCAAAATTTCCTCTTTTCATTAACCTTCCGTTGCGATAATAAATTTTAATCAGCACTCTAAGTAAATATTCTGTATACCATAATTGGTGTAATAAAATACGGTTTTTCGCTAAAATGTCTTAATGATAATGTRTGTATATAAGTATATACATATGTTCATTTAGATAAATGTTTATATGCCTGCATCCATTTCGCTATTTTATCACGAATTTTTACTTCAAACTCTCACAGCAGTTTCCAAGTAYGCTCGGTACGGTAGTAAAATGCCATCCGGTGGCGGTAAGCATCTTATCATTTAGTTTCCGTTTCCGCTTAGCACGCGTTAGAAGCACGCAATTTTTGGCAATGAATTTAGGAAGCAAAAAAGCCGAAATTGAGAAGTCTTGGGAAATAGCGATTGCAGAATGATAATGGTGAGCACGTAAATATGTATGTCGTAAAATGTGATTATTTCAGTTCGGTTCGCACTCGTAACACATATTTCAATTTGTAATTGAAATACTGTACTCATTTTTTATTTTCTTCAATAACTTTTTAATTACTGAATTATATTTTAATTAATTTTGTAATTACCTTTA
>NW_017537240.1:60571-79684 GCF_001853355.1 Bactrocera latifrons | reverse complement strand
TTTAATTACAGAATTATTTTGTCATTACTTTTTAAATTACCTTCTTATTACGTTTAGAATTACCTTTTTATTATTTTTTCAATTCAATTTTAATTACTTTTCAATTAATTTTTAATTAAAATTAAATTACTTTTGAATTACTGTTCAATTACCTTTACATTACTTTTTCAATATTACTTTAATTACTTTGAAAAATACCTTTTAATTATTTTAATTTGTTTAATTWCTTTCTAAAACTTGTAAATACTTTTCAGTATTGTTTTTCTTCAATACCCCTTGAATTTTTCAACTACTAAAMTACTTTTTTAATATTTTTTCAATTCAATTGCATTTAATTTTCAGTCCATTTTTAAATAAAAAAAATCAATAAAATTACATTTCGATCACCTTTTAATTACTTTTACAATTGCAATTACTTTTTCAATTACCTGTTAATTACTTTGCAATTAGGTTTTTTTCAAAGTTCGTTTAATGACTCTTTCAATTAACGAATTATTTTTTAACTACTTTTTCAACTACTGCATAACTTTTTAATTACTTTTCAATTACCTTTAAATAAATTTCTTACAATTTCATATAAATTTGTTTGCATAAAAATTTCCTCTGCTTTTACTGTGGCAGAAGAAGTCTAATGAGCTGTAGCCTTCGGCTTTATATAACGCGGGAACCAAGGTTACTCAAAGTAGCTCACCCCGGGTTACCGCTTCCAAATTAGAATTAATTGTATTCGTAATAGTCAATATTTTGCTTAAACCTAAAATATCAACACTTTTTTTTTATAACTAAATTTGATCGAGCTGGTAGCCAAATCTTTCCTTTCGCCAAAAGTGGTCTAAAAAAGCTTATTTTTCACAACAACAAAAATGCATGCACATTTATTAGCCATTTTTTCACCATTAAACAGTGAGCGCATCGATTTGCCTATTCTAAACCATCCATCAGTCGTKCATTGAGCGTGTAAAACATGACCCACAGCCCTCCAAACGTCCCTCAGCCAACACCTACACACACCTGCCAGGGACAAGGCTAACATTGGCGACAGACAAAAAATCAAACTATCAAACACTAAAATGGAAAAACCAAAAACCCAGAAGAAACAAAAACAATTTTATAACTTTGAGCTCTAAAGCTTTTGYAAGGCAACAAAATTGCATCAAACGGGTGACCAGAAAAAGTATTAACTGCAAAAAAATGCAAAAAAGCGGTGAAATAAAAATTGCTCAAAATGGAAGAAAATAACAATGCTATTAGGTCGAACACACACACACACATACAGCACAAGTCAACTGAGTGAATAGATAAACAAACAAATTGACAAGCTAACGGACAATTTTTTGGCATTTCAAACAAGCACTTTAGAGGCGAAAAAACGCTGGGCTGGTGCAAAAAGTGACGGATAGCAAGGTGACGGTGTGGAAAATCGGTTCAAGCTAAATGTTAGAAAACAAAAATAAAATGTTAACTTTATTTGCAGCGAAGCTACAATACCTTACAAGGGTGCAATTATGTATATAAAAAAGGTATAAAAAGATATTTAATTTRATTTTGATAGATTGGATCGTATGACAGCTCTATGCTATAGTGAACCGATTTGAACAATTTCTTTGGAGATTCCAGCTTTGCTTTGGATAGCTGTCTGTACCGATATTTATAAACATATTGTGTGAAATAAAAAAGTTTTCCTTATGAGTTCTTGAGTTGGGTTAAGTTGATCAAGAGAGATCGCACGTGGAMTGCTTTATATAATGCTGTGTGAARCCATATAAGAGAAGAACTCCTACATATGTTCGAACTTATAAATRCAAATTTGCACAGGCTTTTAATTCTGTTCCCGCCAGTTCGGTGGGATGTCTGAAGGTATGCGCTCCCAAGTGCAAAGAAGAGCTGATTTGCTTCCACCTCATGTTCTTTCATACAGCATCTGCAGATGGTGTCTGGTAAGATACCCAATCTTACAGCATGGACGACAGCAATGTCCTGTTTTATGCTAGCCTTATTGAGGGTAAAGAGATTACAAGATCTCTTGAGCCCCCTATCTATTGGTAGAAAACAAGAGGATACGGAAGCACCGACCCGCTCCTATTCTATCGATAAGGCTTCTAGTGTGTCTTTGCTTGCTAGCTCATCAGCTTTACGGGTTCCTRCGRTTCCGCTGTGGCCTGTCACCYATACCASYCTTATTACAAAGCTACTCGGTRGTATTGATAGCGATGTTAGRCACTCYKTGACCAAMMCTGCAGGCATTGTTAATGAGTTCAAGGCTAGTTTGGCCACTCTGCTATCGGAACGAATGGTCACAACTCTGAAGGAGGCTGCATACCGGACCACAATGGCTGTAATCTCGGCTTGAAAGACACTGGAATAGACAGGAAGTCTGAAGCTGGAGTTGATTGAGAGGTCCTTCCCCCAAGCTTTGACCCATTCGTAAAGAAGCTYAGTTCCCCCCTCCTCTAACGGGTTCTTTCCAACCTCAACTCCCTCTCCGCTGTACATATGGGCAGAGAATGGAGCAGCAAGATTTCGGTTTGGCGACTCCATGATGAAATAAATTAATCCGGTATGAACTCAATGTGTGTGAGAATATCCAAGTGTTCAGACACGTGTTCTTTAAGGAACAAAGGACTTGAGTTTGATCGGTCAGTTKGTATGGCAGCGATGAGCAAGAGTGGTCCAATATCAGCGATTCCGACAGATAAACAGTTTTTTGGTGAGTCAGATCGACAAAAACTGAAGGACTAATACTCATAGATACAAACGGACGGACTAACATGGTTATATTGGCACAGCTGGTTAAGCAAAGTCTCCAACATTTGCTATAGCGTCTCACTAACTTCATGGCAAACTTAGTCCAGTTATGTTCAGGGTATAAAATTCTTMAAAAAATATACGCAAATCGTTTAACAAGTGAGCGTGTATTTTATTGAAATAAATAAGCAGCAAATTTAACCAAAAGAAACGAAAAGTAATTGAAAAATAAGAGAGCACCGAACAACATAATAAACCGCCTTTAAGCGCCTAAAACTAGGCCAACTGGCAGATAATTTCRTCAGCAAATAAATGTGAGCGATTTACGCTCAAAAGCCTAGCGGATATAAACAAATTTATTTGGTTGCCGCCTCTGTGCCTGCGCCGCCATGATGAATGCCATTAGCCGATAAATAAATGTGCAACAATTTATTTAATAAAAAAATCAGTTAAGTTCAAAGCAAAGGCGGCAGCGTGTTTAGTGTTCGTATCTTTTGATTAAAAATAAATAAATAAAAAATAAATACGCTACATATGCGCATATCGGATGATCTTCGATTAATCTTGTATGCATTACGCCTTGCGCCCATTTCGCACACAAGCGCTCGATGCTCGCATGCATTTCTGGGCAATTTCAATAAACTAGGCGCTCAACAAACACTCACACACACACACACTCACTGGCCGTGGCTTGGCTTGGCTTGGCTTGGGCTTTGTGCTTATCTGTGGCATTTCAACGCCTCTTGTTGTCGATTGCTCATCTATTGTTATTGTTGTTTTTTGCTTTGTTAGTTTGGCTATTACTGTCAGCGCAGCCACGAGCAGCAGCAATGCGTAGATTTTATATGCGACCAAGTAAATACATACATACCAAACACATGTACTTGTATGTATGTAGTACATGCATACAATGGCTCTAAGTCAACAAAAAACTTTCACAAGCTTCGAATGAAATGAAAATTGCAATATCCTTTACGAAATGAGTGAGTTTAATAGAGAGTTCTCTAAGGAAGAAATGAATGAAATTACATATGTATGTATGTATTTATCATGTTTGACTTATTTTTACGAAAACGAAATTTAATTTATTTTAAGTTGTTCTCATTAAGTTAAGTTATGTCATATAGCTAAGTTAAATATAGGTTTTTTTATATTACGTTAAGTTGTATTGAAGAAATCCTTTTTATTTACAGAATTACTTTTTCATTACCTCGTAATTAATTTTTCAATTACAAAAAATAACTCCTTAATATATTTTTCTATTAACTTTTAATTATTTTTCAATTACTGATCTGATTTTTTAGTTATTTTGGAGTAAATTTTTTTAATTACTTTTCAGCTACTTCTATAATTTTTCAATTACTTTTATATTGGTTTTTAGTTACTATTATAATTATCTTTGAATTATTTTTCCAATCACTTTTTAATTACTCTTCCAATTACCTTCGAATTACTTTTTGCATTTCATTTTAATTACTCCATTCCATTGCTTTTCAATTATTAGACCAATTTTTCAGTTACTTTCAAATTTCATTTAATTACTTTGTAAATACTTTTATAATAACTTTTTCAATTACTTCCTCATTATCTTTAGCTACTTTTAGAATTAGCTTTGAATTACTTTTTTAATTAACTTTGATTTATTTTTTCAATTACTTCTTAAATACTTTTCCGATTACCTTTGAATTAGTTTATCAATAACTGAATTAATTTTTAAGTTACCTTGAATTAACAAATTTTGTATCACTTTTTTATTACCCTTTGAATATCTTTCCTATTACCTTTGAATTAATTTTTCAATTAACTTTGAATTACTTGTTCAATTAACTTTGAATTACTTTTCAAATATTTTTAAATTATTTCCTAATTTTTCTTTGAAATATTTTTACAATTATCTTTTCATTACTGTTTCAATTACTGAATTAAGTTTTAAGTTATCTCGAAATCACCAGATTTTTATTACTTTTGAATTACTATTCAATTGCTTTTTATTTACACTTAAACTACTTTTTAATTGCTTTTTCGATTACATTTGAATCACTTTTTTAATAAGTGAATTAATTTTTAAGTCACTTTGAAATCATTAATTTTTTTTGCTTTTGTAATACCATTCAATTACATGGTAATTAATTACCTTTAAATTATTTTTTCATTACTTTTCAAATTATTTTGGAATCACTTTTTCAATTACTGAACTATTTTTTCAGTTTCCTTTAAATTACAATTTTACTTTTTTCAATTACCTTTCAACTACTTTTTAATTACAAAATTGAAGAACGGGAGTGGATCCATACTATTTACAACTGAAGCTAAGGAGACAATATAAGTTATTTTAACCAACCAATTCGAGGCTCGAACTGATAGTTTATAGTTTATTTAGTAATATTTTTAAATATAAAATATATGTTGAGATAAACCTATCCAACTTAAGGAGGCAATGCACGTTTTTTTGGGCCAATTATTCCAGTATCGAAGTTGAAGTTGGCCTAAAGCAATTATATCAAAATCAACTTAAGTTAAGGATACCAAATAATTCATGACGTGGTTTTCTGGACAGCTAATCCGAGACCCGAAGTTGTAGTATATCAAWTATTTGTTATATTATATTAAACAATTATTTGAAATATAAACTAATATAAAACTAATCAATTTAAGGAGACAATATGAAGAATTTTGACTACAATTCTAAACCCGAAGTAATAGTATGTCGAAAAAAGCTTCTAAATACCCTAGACAACACAGTCATAGATCCGACAGATCAACGTCATTGAAAGTGTAGAACCCGCACAGTGTACTTGGCATAAGTACAAAAGAATGGTGTTATKTCGGAAACGCCTACAACAGAGCTAGATGGATGGATTGGAAAAAACTACTCTCCAGAGCTGTGGAGCGGAGCTACCTTAGTAACAGAAAATTGCTGCACCAAACTAGAGAGTCATCGCGACAGATAGCAGTCAAGTCAGAAGCGACACAATGATCTATTCTAGGCCCAGGCTTTTGGACATCAGCTACGACTCTATACTAAAACTCGAAATGCCAAACAAATCATTCTTAATTGGCTATGCGGACGACATTGCAGCAGTAATTACAGCACGAGTAAACTTCCTAGGCGTATAACTGGACTCTAGACTTCTGGGTAAAAATCCAGCACGCCGCAGGAAAAGCAGCTTAGATCACCTCTCAACTGAGCCGATTAAAGGCCAAAATAGGGGCCCCAGCCTACAGCTAAACTCACGGGCAAGCCGGACAAGTTTTTAGTGACCTGCAAGTSGCAATTAGTCGAGACTCGAAGTGGTCGTAAAACATATTTTAAACATAAATTAAGCTAAGTGTAGTCAAGATGTGCAGACTTGCCAACTATTTCGAGACTCGATGTTGAAATGTGTTATCGACAGCTAATTCGAGATTCCAAATTGTAGTTTTTCTTAAAAAATATTTTTAAATTTAAAAATTTAAATATTGTTGGCATATTGATAAAGCTGAAACCTCAACTGGAAGATAAAATATTGATAAATAATTGTGAAGCGATTTTCAACAAAACTTAAAATATTTGCTCGCTCCTAAGCGAAATTAAGCTACTTTAGCATATTTCCAATGATATATAAATATTTAAAAAAATTTATTTTAAATTTTGATTTATTAAAAATATTTACGACTGGCTTTCAAAACTATTAATGCAAGAAATATTGAAATTCCGTCAACTTCTTGAGCAACTTGGGTAATTTTTGAGTTTCGAAAAAAAATTTSAGAAATTTTCATTATGTACTTAATTTTCTTTAAAAGCGCACAATTAAAACTAAAACTATTTAAAATATGCAACAAATACTTTTGCGCAACGCGAACAAGCATACGGTCTTTGTTGTTGCACAAGCAGCTGCAAGTGGGCACCGAAATATTTTCGCACATTGCCATTGGCRCTGTTGGCGTTGTTTTTGCTTCAAAATGCATTAACAGCGCTTATTTGCTTTCTTTTTCAATTTTATTTTTTGTTTTAATTTTAATTTTTTGTTTTAATTTTTCAATTTTATTCTTTGTTCTTCTTTTTCTTTTTTCATTTTGTTTTAAATTTTATTTTTTGGTTTTTTGTTTTTGGCTTTTGCTTTTTATTAAAGATTTACGCTCGTTAGACGTACGCCATTCGCCAACAGCGCCGGCAATTGCATTGCAAAACGCTCGAACCGTTCGACCAGTGAGAGGCAACAAAATTTCCTGCATTTGAATGGCAACCGACACGGCAGCGAGGTAGCGCGCCGCAAACGCCGCCCCAAAATGCAATGATGCGAAATTTTGGTAAACAAAATGCGGAAGGAAGGGGGAAAGCAAACACGAAGCGATTGCAGCGGGCAAACAAGTACGGATTATGGGCTTTTTCTGTGTATGTACATATGTATGCCTGAGTGTGTGTGTATATATGCTATATGCCTATTTGCTTGTTTAAAAATACAAATAAATATTTAATATCAAAAAAATTGTTAGCATAAATTTATAAAAATGTTTTGGGGCAACAATGTTGTTAAGTGGTTTGAAATAATATATGTTTTTTGCAAATTATTTAAAATGCCAAAAAAAWTTCTAGAAAAAAGCTATGCAGAAAGGTGTTTAAAAAAATATTATAAAATCACACTTAATTCATGAAATGCAAATACATTTTGGCACCGCATATTTATTTTGCATTTAATTCACATTTATATTTATAAGCTGATATTAAGTGCGCCACAAATTTGCAATACTCAACAAGAAACCTCAAATACCCTATAAAGTATATATAAAGAGTAGTCGAATAAGTATTTTCGTATTTCTAATCAAACTTCAACCTTTTTTTTATGTTTATAATAAAAGATTTTTAGGTCGCCCACTTTTTGCCACTTTTCCGCTAGAGACATTATTCCATTATTGTAAAACTTTTCTGGTTTCTCGGCGAAAAACAGCGACAAGTAATTTTCACAGTGTTCTCTTGAAGCCAACTTTACTACATTAAGGGAGTTCTGCATTGATCGAAACAAAGCCAAGCTCTCTCAGTTTTTGCCGAGTCATCAAAGAAGTGTGTGGTCTAACATTGTCCTGATGGAAGACGAAGCTCTTTCAGTTGATCAGTTCTGGCCGTTGTTTTCGATTGCTTAGTTCAGTCTCATCACTTGTTCGACCAGGCTGGAGCAGCTCATAGTTGATGAATCCTTTCAAATCTCACCAAACATTTAGCATAACAACCGTTTCGAGGATTGGAAAAAACGAGGGTGATTACCTGGAGGGGTACGACATAGATTTTGAAGAATAAATTAAGAGTTTTAAAATTATGAACAAAGTCTTACTACTTTACATTTAATCATGTTCCTCCGTCAATATAGAATATACGCCAACTAGTCGCTCAGCCACTGATATCGAACTAT
Source organism: Bactrocera latifrons (assembly GCF_001853355.1). NCBI lineage: Eukaryota > Metazoa > Arthropoda > Insecta > Diptera > Tephritidae > Bactrocera > Bactrocera latifrons. The sequence goes on along the minus strand of NW_017537240.1, from coordinate 71,552 downwards.
TTGCTATATAGCTTTCATACATACTGATCGTTCAAAATTAAGTTCTTGTATAGAAGACTTTCTTAATTATTAAGTTATCTTCACAAAATTCGGCATGGATCATTATTCAAGATAACGCTACAACATTCGAAGAAAATTTCCAGTTTGGACAACTATAGCATATAGCTGTCATATAAACTGAACGATCCAAAACAGGTCCTTGTATCGAAAACTTTCTTATTTGTCAAGATATCTTCACGAAATTCAGTATAGATTATTTTTGAAGACAATGCCATAATATCCGAAAAAATTTTATAGATAGGTCAACTATAGCATATAGCTGCCATACAAAATGATCGATCAGACTCAAGTCCTTATATGGAAAACTTTTTTAATTAAGAAGTTATTTGCATAAAACTTGGCGCGCATTATTATCCAAGAGAAATCTACAATCTTCGAATATATTGTACAGATCGAACAACTATAGGATATAGCTGTCATACAAAATGACTGCTCAAAATCAAGAGTAACATATTTTTATACCCTTTAAAGCTACAAGAAATGCAACTGTGAAGGGTACTACAGCTTCGTTGCAGCCGAAGTTAAAGCTTTTCGATCTTTTATATTTATTTTGTCTATACATATGTATGATATATGAATTTATGAGTATTTGCATGTACACCTGCACCACAAATCTCAACAATATGAATGACATTTAATCAACGAATTTTAATACTCAGCAAACATTGTATGCTGCACATGTGTTATACACATATTACACATACATAAATACATACAAATATGTGTATGTAAAATATACCATATGTAAAAGAACTCACCTTATGGCATATGCATGAAAGAAACGCCTGAAAATGTTTTACCGATTTCTGAAAGCCAATGAGTGACTCACTTATGCTTTTTATAAATAATTCTTATTTTCATAGGAAGAGATTTCGTTTTTCGTAAATTTGATTTCTAATAATTCATTTTTCAAGCTTTCACAATGCGAATACCCACACACACACACACACACACGCATACACGTACACATATGTACATATGTACAGTTAACCAACTCATAGCGACAATGCACTGCACATTGCTTTTGCAGTTTGCTTTAAGTGGCGTTGTTGTTATCAATGTTGTTGTTTTTATTGCTMATGTTGCTATTGTTTTTGCCTTGCAATGAATGGCTATTTTTAAATGCTTCACTTGTACAATTTAATTAATGCCCATTTAATTGTCTTTGTGCCGCAAAAATATTCGCCAATCAGCGTTCAAGTTGCGGCTTTAATTGCAAATCTTGAAGGAAAAAATCTATTTTCTTAATTTTCAAATTTCTACACACATATGTACATACATATGTATATAGCTATTGTTTTGCAGACAAAGTAGGCAGCTATTAGCAAAAGCGAAATTGCACTTGATTAACAATCTACAAGAGAAAAACGGAAATTCTTTTGAATTACAAGGAAATTAATAGCAAATTGGGTTGCATTATATTTGTATAATTAAATTATATGGCTTGATAATGATGTTGCACTTTYAAATTATCGTAATTATTACTCTCCCACCATGAATCCCATACCAAATTTGCGCTCCTTTATATGGCCACTGTAGTAAATGCTACAAGAACTTACTTGTCTCAGTCTTTGTCTGGTCCATYGCAATTYTTGAACKGCGGTGATGTCTGCCTTTACTCTTACGAGGACATTAACCAGCTGAGAAGCGCCACCTTCCCAACTAAGASACCGGACATTTCAGTTGCATGCACTTAAATCATAATTCGTTTGCAATGGTCATCATCAAATGGAAGGTCTTCCATCCCAGGCTATTTTCTTCCTTTCATTGGGAGTGTTTTTTTGGGTCGCGGGTACTAAACCCAGTACACAACCCTGGGGAGATACATATGTTTCACCTTCGCGCCTTAGCTCGCCTTCTAACACATGTTTTTGGGCTACTCAAAGAGTAATTGGTCTAAGACCGGAATTCCTTGAGCCATATGTAAAAGGATCCTTTTTTGGCCACTACGACAATAAATAAGAAAAGAAAAGTTTCCTGAAATAAATTTATTGTTTCGTTATGTAACATTATAACCGGTTCTTATTTTAAGAAATATGAACCGATGATGTTCTTTGCCCATAAATCACACCAAACGGTGACTTTTGAGAATGTAACGGCGTCTCAACAATGGCTAGTGGTTTGTCATCACTCCAAATGCGACTATTTTGTTTATTAACGTATCCATTCAATCAAAAGTGAGCTTCTTCGCTGAAAAATTTTTCTTCTGAAAATCGGCACCGGTAGCCATCTAGTATTGGATCCCCTTACCGAATATGTAATACGCTTGTTGGTCGTTCTGTTTCAATTCTTGCACGAGTTGGATTTTGTATGCGCTCAAACCAAGATCCTTTCGCAAAATCTACCATAAAGTGGATGTACATAGCTCAAAGTATTGCTCGTGAAGGTGTATAGATTCATTTAGATCCTTTTCGATAGTCTGCTTCACAGTAACAATAGCGTACTCGGCGTGCACTGTACGGTATGGCTGATAATACGCGTTATCGACTAGAGTAAACGTGGTGGGGAACCGATTCATGGTTGCTTAAATTATAGGTAATATATAATATAATAATGTCAAGGGAGTATTGCCTGCAGGTCGCATCATGTAGTAATAAATTTGAATGATTTGTAAACGTTGTTCCGGAGTTCCAGAGCCATACCTCATATCAGGCCAATACAAATATATCAAGTTAATTGAAGTCGTTGGAGATTCCAATTGTTCCTAGGCTCTTTTCCACCAGGCCTTTCCAACTCTTTTTTTCCCAGACGGGTACTGCGTCGAATACTCTCAGAGATGGAGTGTTTTCTTACAACTGGACACATGACCTAGCCAGAGCAGTCGTTGTCTCTTGATTCACTGAACTATGTCAATGTAGTCGTATATCTCATACAGCTCATCGTTCCATCGATTGCTGTACTCGCCGTTGCCAATACGTAATGGACCATTAATCCTCCGCAAAACCTTTCTCTAGAACACTACTAAGGCCGACTCATTACATAATGTCATTGCCCATACCTCTGTACTATATAGCAGCATAGTGCAGGATTGTTTGTCGAGAGAGGACTTAGCTTCTCAATTGCTTACTTAGTTTGAAGTAGCACCTGTTGGCAAGAATTTTTCTACATTGAATTTCGCTGCTGACAGTGCTGTTGATGGTTCCAAGATAGACGAAATTTTCTACGACTTCGATGTTATGACTGTCAACAGTGACCTGCGAATCTTGTCGCAAATGCTATGCCTATTTGTTTGATGGCAGCAGTTATTTCGTCTTGTCCTCATTCACAACCAGACGCAAGCGCTTCGCTTCCTTATCCAGTCTAGAAAAAACGAACTGACGGCGTGTTTGCTGAGGCCAATGATGTCAAAATCATCGGCGTACGCCAGCAGCTGTACACTCCTATATAAGATTGTACCTTATCTATTCAGCTCTGCAGCTCGAATTATTTTCTTCAGAAATATATTGGGAGTATTTCTGTCTGAAATAGTCTGTATTGAATGGATCGAAGAGGTCTTTCCCGATCCTGACAGAGTTTTTGGTGTTGTTCAACGTCAGCTTACATTGCCGTATTAGCTTTGTGAGGATACCAAGTTCAGAATTATGTATGTATTTATTTTAGTACTTAATTTGTTTACACCATGATCACGGCATATTAAGTTTGCAACGAAGTTTGTCATACCTAATAACCTAGAAGGAAACGACGCAGTCTTAGTTCCTCAGTTCTTAATCGAGCAGACATTTTCCACACGTCCTTTTCTCCTCAAGAAGCTGATTTGTCAAAACCATCGTTATCAGACTACTATAGCATATAGCTGCCATACAAACTGAAAAATTAAGATCATTAAATATATAACTTACTACTATGAAAACTTAGCTTCAGTAAAATATACATATGGCACACCATATATTGTAGATATTTTTTTAAACATAAACTCAAAAAATATTTTTACCTTTCGTAATCATCTAACAACTTCGCAGGAATCAGTCCAACAGGCACTAAATTCGCCTCTCTTATATAAACCCGACACCATTAATTTCCAATCAGCGGGTTGTTTACCCCTCAAACATAAACTCAATGCATATATGTACATACATATATGCAAATAGTTGATATCCACATGCGGAATAACTGTAAATATGCCACAGGTAGTGGTAGGGCTGTACGCTCACACACCAACTGTCTTTTCTCCCAATGAGAGCGCACAAAGAGAGTTTATTTTAGCTCAGGCTGCTGTTTGCACCTATCAACATTCGTATAAAATCCACTTTGAATCTGTTAAAATTGCATAGATAAAGCAGCGGCTGAGAATGAGTATATCAGCGCATGCGTTTGTTTAGCGGTGCGTGGTAAAAGCCAAAGAGAGAAAAGTAAACAGAGCTACAGTAGTTAAAGCACTGAATGAGTTTTAGTAAAATTTTGTATAAAATAGTATATTTCATTATTTAGCAAAAACTTACAGTAGTGCGGAACTTATGCAGATAAAGAATTAAAGATAGAGAGAAAGTGAGAAGACAGAATTCATTCTATACATTTTTTGCAAGACAAAATTGACTGAAATTGCACCTAATCGGAGACAATATTTTTTTTTTTTATAACAGAATAATTACAAAAGTATTTATATACAGTTATGGGTAATAAAATAGGTCGCAAGAACCTACGTTTAATGCCTTAAAATTTCCGAAAATATGTTAAAAAAGGAGGCCGACTACGAAAAACGACGGCAAAAGTCGGTCAACGTATGACAAAATCATTAACGCGCGACCCGTTTAAACCGGCTGCAGTCATTCATCAAGAATTTAGCATTGATGCAATCGCATTCAGTTGGCAAATCAACACATTAATTGGAGTGGAGCTAAAAATTTAAAAAAAAAAAAATATATTTAATCAACATTTTATGGTCTAATGAATGCAAAATTAATATGATAGGATATGGTAGGACGTGGATCTGACGTTCAAAAAATAAAAACAAATTTGCGTCCGCTGCACGACTAAATCCTTTAAAGCCCATGGCGGTAGTATAATGGTTTGGGGCTATTTCTCATGGTGTGGTGTTTTGTATAAAAGAAAGCATGGATTGCCATATATACCTTAAAATTGTAGACGAAGTCTTACTCCCATATGCCGAATGGAATATGATTTTAATTTGGTAATTTCAAGAAGACAACGACCTTAAACATACSTCGGGTAAAAAAAAATTATTTTCAGATCATGGTGTTGTTGTTAAGGCTTGGCCAGTACAATCACTAGATCTGAATCCAGTCGAAAATTTATAGAAAATCGTTAAGGAATATATTGGACCGATTTAAATAAAAAATAGTGCGCAACTCTGGGAGAAGATTCAAGAGGTCTGATACTCTATTCCACAGAGCCTGATTAAGTCTATGCCTAGAAACTGTATTATACAACAAAAGGTACTCTACAAAGTACTAAACTTGATTCTTCTAAAATATGTATTATRATTGAARTTTGATTAGAAATACGAAAATACTTTTTCRACTACCCAATATTTCGTTGATATTTTTCATTGTACTTCAAAAGCATACTTTTGTTAGAATATTTAATTATTTTCTAATCATAAGAGAGATTCTAAATAAAACTGGAAAATAATATCTTGAAGCTATGCAGACAATTAAATAAAAAAATCTTAAACTTARTTATTTCTAACCATAAGAGAGCTTCTAAATAAAACTGGATACTATACAAAAATATCTTGAAGCTCTGCAGAAAATTTGATCAAAAATTCTTAAATTTCTGCTGTGTCACCAAAAACTTCGCACACTCGTCTACTTGCCTTGGGCGCCAGGGCCCCTTCATGCTATAAATACACCCCTGGAGTCACTTCTTGCCTTACTGTCGKKGGCGCTCTCCACTCTATACACCTTCACGTACACTTGTTCGCTTGCCGCAAACTCAACTCAAACACGCAGCGCCTCTCACTCTCGTGCTCTCGCAYWTGCCGCTGCGCTYTGCCTTACCGCCGCTCTGGCTGAGCGTATGCTGCCTTGTGGTTTATGAAACGTCATGAATTTACCGTTCAATCRGCCACGCTTGCTCAGCAACATTATACATACGTACGCATGTAGTTGTTGTACAAACATAGCAGCACACACACGCACACACCTATATGCAGATATATTCGCCGTAGAGCGCTAACAAAAAAAGCCAAATTCAAGCATACGCTAGCCAAAATACTCGCGTACAAACGACTCGGAAGTCAGTCACAATTGGACAGTGTACATTGTAATTATTTTTCGTGAAATCAACCTGCAGCGCCGCGTTTCGTCGTTTCCCATTGCGAGTAGAGTTAGCTTTGTGCATTCGATAAACAGAAAAAGCAATAAAAGAAAATCGTAAATAATACTTGTGCGCATACAAATTGTCTCGTAGGCGTAGTATATAGTCGGTGAATAATAATAAAAACAAAAACAAAAGCAAAGAACACTTGTAGGCCGGCATCTGGACGGGCGTTTCATTGAGGTATGAGTGTTTTCTTAGTGAAATATATTATGTTTATTACTCGACACAAGTGCCATTGTAAATGTGTATGGAAACCATTTTTGTTGCATTTATTACAACAACAATAGTTTTGGAAGCAACAAAATGTTGCAATATTTGTTGTTTGTGTTTTTTGTGAGTTTTTCATTTTTGCAACGCTTGGAAATTGTAATTCGTTTGTTTGTTGTTCGGCACACACTCGTTTGTTGTTTGTGTTTTTGCTACATATCTGTCGCTGTCACTGCCGTCTTTCAGCGGCGCTCTCTTCCCCTTGAGTAACGCTGCGCACATACTCACGTATACCTTAATTCACAGCGCTTCCCCGCTCAGCAGCGCTTTTTCGTCGCTCTTTTTGGCTTTTCATGCGCGCRGCGAATTCATCTCAGCAGCAGCCTCTCCGCTCAGCAGTTACATGCTCATATTATCTCTATATATTGTATATATGCATACATATGTTCTAATGTATGTATTTGTTGGTAAGCTGTCTGCTTGCACTCCCATCTGGCAGTGTGCTCCAAGCGTATTACATACAGCTAAAGTACGACGTCTGCAATTGCTCGTGTACTTACACGAATTGCGTTATTGCTGTCGCGTTTCACTGTTGTTTTTGTTGTTATCATTATTGTTGGCGCTGCTGCTGCTTGTTGTAGGCATCGTCTATACTTCGCAAGCCATATATGTGTTTATGTATAAATTTTTGTGTTTGTTCGGCGTGAGCAGACGAGTTGCTGCGGCAACATCGCGCTCACCGTTCGGCCACTATGGATACAACTTTCAATTGCGGGCAAAGCAAAAACACTTACAATCGGCAATGGTTGTGTTGTACTCGCAACGTAAGCGCAAAGTGTATGTGCCTCCCCCAGCCCGGCTGTGGGCAAGGTACTGTGGAACTATTTTAGATAAAAAGTGGGAAAATATAGTGAGATAATAAACTTAAGAATTAAACATTGATGATCATATAAAAAACGCTTAAGAAATGAAAAATTCTTGCGGTTTTTATGCATTTTTTTTTTCAAAAATTCATATTTTGCGAAGATTTTGTGAAATTTCCAAAGAAAAAATTTCAAAATTCGGCCATAACGACGTCATTTCCGAAAGACCGTCGAAAGAGCTGCCCCTCGTTGACAGCTGAAATTCTTACAGAATCATATGAAATATTATAAATAATATGTACATATATAGTGGAAAAAAAGTAAAATTTGTAAATTTTGGCGAAGATTTCTCGATGTGTTTCTTTATTTAATAGTTGTAATTGAAAAAAAAATCATTAGTTCGTGACCTTATATTAGCCGGCAAATTATAACTTGAAGGCTTGTGGGAGACTAAATTAAGATCGGTTCCGGGAGGGTTGCAGTGTTTTCGAAGCCGAGGCCATTAAGATGGCAGTATATTTACTGCTTCGGAATGGAGCATCTTTCAGAAAAGTAATCATTCTCTTAAATAAGCAGGGCGGCGAACTAGCCTTAAACTTTTAACAGGTTGCCCTATGCCCCGACCTTGAGCGCGCAACTTTACAAGGCTTTCTCTCCAACACTGTTATTCGAATCAACTTGAGTATTTAGGACAATATTTGAGAGATTGTAAAGAATTAAATAATCCATTAAAAATCATTTTATAAATATTTATATTCTTTAAGAAAAAAAAAACAAATTATATTCCTCACTTTCTGATAAACCAGTTTAAATTGGAATATTTAAGCATAACCAATCTTTAAGAGTCCAATAAGATTCCGTGAACATACTATATCTTCATTGATGGCTTCAATACAAATAAGACTAATTAGCTAATTAGAAACTAGAAACATACACGTCACATTATCTACAATATCTAAGCCTTCAAATTACACTTCAAACGAACAATTTTAAATTATTTCCTAAAAATTTTTTTTGTGGGAATTCCCCAAGCGACTTTGGGTTGATTTTAATTATTTTTCAAAGTAAAAGATAAGTAAAAAATCTATACTAGCTCTGCTTTTAAATGGCAATATCTCTAAGTAGGATTTTATGTGCAAAAATTTCAAATTCTGCACTCCAAAGTTCTTGGGGAGTGCTTCAGGAAACTCTGAGTTGTCGTTTAACACTTCTTTTAGGATGGAAATGTGGTAAAAGTATTGTTTTTATTAATTTTTGTACCTGCCATTACTTCTTAACAACATAACTTTTTGCTCAAGTTATGCTCACTCGATAACGTTCTTGAAGGTGGGTGTTCCCCCCAACAGCCTAAAATCATGAACTATTTCTAAGAACTACTTCCACTCGGAAACAAAAAATTTGTCTATATAATATTTTGAAAAGACCAAATAAATATTTACAAAAGTTTGTATGAGAAAAACGAGGTTCCGAGGTTATTTATTAAATTAGTTTCTAAGAAAATAAATAATGAATTAACTTAAAGCATTCCAAAATTTGCCTAATTAAAAGAAATAAAATATTTACAATAGTCCAAAGAACATTATCATGCATAAATTTATATAATATATTAAAATTATTTGCATATTTCATATAAATTTTAACAAAAAAAGCTATGAAAATATTTTTAAACTTCAATTGCGTGCCTACAGCCCACTGTGCGCAGCCYCAACACCGTCATCGCTGCCTGCTACTGGTTGCTGCCGCTGTGCGTCTTTTTGGCGTACAACGTACGGACTGCGCTGCGCCTGCTTCGTGTTGGCGAAATGAATTTTCTCTTTTTCACATTTGGGGCCAATTTTTTAGTACGAATTGTACTTTGAAGCGAATCGGAGGTGCTGAGCGGGTCTAAACTACCAAAACCAATTACATACCGATCAACCGGAAAAAAATTCACCAATTTTTTGTGTGCTGTAAAGTTGTTAAATTGTGAAATTGTAATTGCAAAAAGCATTGAAAATCAATACGAAGAGCGGCAAGCAATTAAATTTGTGCGATTAAAAAAAAGTAAAGAAATTTGCATTGTGGCAAAAGTGGCAATTGTTGCAGCAGTCAGCCAGCGAAGGCAGCTAGCAAGCTAAAAAAGCAAGTGCAACAACAAGTGCAGCAAAGGCATTTGAGTAGAAGAAGCAAATTCCAAAGCAAAAAATAAAAAAAAAGTAAAACAAATTACAACAAATTTGTCAGTAAAGAGCTGCAAGCTGGAAAAAAGCTGCAAGGAAGCATTAAAAAAAACACCACCAAACACTTGAACCACCACTAACAGCAGTAAGAAACAATTACAACAAATAACAATAATAACAATAACAACTAGCAACAGTGTAGAGACACATACTTATCTATATAAACTTAAGTAGATACACATAGTTATACACACACATAATATATATACAAAGACATATGTATTATATACAAAGCGACTAACAAAAACTTTAAAACTTTAAAGAAATTTAAATATAATAAAACACACACAGCCATACACTTGCATATGTACATACACACACAAAACATTTGTAAAAAGCGAACCCAGAAAAACTAGCTGAGAAACAACAACAAAAACACACACAGACACGTCAAAAGTGCAGTACGAAAGCAGAAAATCTACAAATTCTGTGCAAAATTGTGCAAAAGTCGAAAATTTGTATGAATACAAAGTCAAAATCGCAAATCGTTTTTCTAATTCGCTAAATCAAAGTAAAAATTATCAAAAAAAAAAAAAAATTGAAGTTTTTTCTGCGTAAAGTGTGTAGTAATATGCATTAAAGCACGAAATTCTTATCAAAAAAGCAAAGAAGAAAGTAAAATCGCCGCTCCAACAGCAGCATCCACTACAACAACAACAACAAAATTGAAATTAAATTTCCGCCTCCTCAGCCTCCTCGTAGCAATTTATACGTCGGTGTGTGTGTATATGTTTTTTTAGCGCGCTTACTTCGTGCATACGTGTGTGTGTGTAAGCCGAAGTTTGCAAATAAACGCGTTTGTGTTTGTAGCGCAGAAAGCGAAAACTGTTCGAAAAAAAAAACCAAAAAAAGTAAGGATTGGAAAATTGCATGAAAAACTGCAGCACAACTTGCAGTCATCGTTGAAGCCTGCAAACTTGAAGTTGCGTTTTCGGTTGAGCTCAAAGCCCAARCGCGTAAGTGTAGTTGTTATTATCTGTGTTTTGGTGTATTTACGCTAAACACGCTAATCAWTCAGCTAAGAAGTCGGTGTGTAAAGCAAATATACACGTAAATTAAAAACTGTCGCCCGTCCGTCGGCAAAGTGAAAGTGCAAGAACGTAAAGGTGCAGCAGCAGCCAGCCAAAAGCCAGCAGCTAGGAGTAAAGCGCAGCAGCGGCGATAGTTGAGGAAGACGTGCTTTGAACGGTAATTGAATTATAACACTTTAACAACTTCACTTGCAACTAAGTAGAAACGTAAATATTTATGTACTGGTGTGTATGTACATATGCATACATATATCTATGTATGTACATATGTATGTACGTGCTTCAAAGCGTTATTGGTAGGGTTGTTATTCCACGGCTCTAA
>NW_017537240.1:53578-59339 GCF_001853355.1 Bactrocera latifrons | reverse complement strand
TAAATGCAATAAACTATATTAAAAATAAATAGTTTGAATATGAAAGTGCAACAATAAGTAAAATGTGACATGCCTAAAGATGTTTTATTTTAAATAATAAAATTAAATGTTGAAATAAATGCTTGTGATCGCGCTACAAGACAATATTCAAAGCAAAAACGGCAAAAATAAATAATCAAAACAAAAATAATAATAAAAAAGAAATAAAAACAATAGCAATAATAATAATGCGAACAAAAAATTAAATAAAATGTTTATTAACAAAAAAGTAAATACAATAATAATAATAATAAAATAAATAATAATAAACTGAATGATAAAAATAACGCAATAAAATAATAAAAATATAAAAGTTAAAAACATTTACTTCTGCTGCAAGATATAATATCCATCCCAGGCGCATTTTTAAATCATAAAACGGTATAAAAATCTCTTTATATTGATTTTAATCGATTAGTTTGAATGGCAACTACAGTGTTTTCCAAAAAGAGTGATATGATTTCATTAAAAAAAACACACACAATTGTTAAGAAAATTCAAATGTCTTTTTATTTTACGTGAAGCGTAAACGATACAATTAAGCTCTGAATAAAACAACACTCAAGTGACTTTCACCGCTTTTTTTTTTGCAGGAAAGACTTCTTTGAACCCAATTTTCGAGTACTTTTTCCATGAAATCAGCTAGAAAAGACTCTAATTTATTGCTAAAGACCAATGACTGCATATAACCCCACAAAAAGTACTCTAATGGTGTTGAATCAGAACTTCTTTTAGGTCATTTAATGTTAACATCTCTAGAAATAATCGAATCTCCAAATTTTTCTTTCAATAATACGGTTGTTGCACACTGCTGTGTGGCACGCAGCCCCGTCGTATTGAAACCAGATGTTGTCAAGATCAACTTCTTACATTTGCGGCCATAAAAAATACTAAACAATAATCGATCTATATCGTTCTCCATTGATAGTAACGATGTCATCATCTTCATTGCGAAAGAAGTACGGACCGATGATAGATAAATTGTACACAATTTTCCTGACATTTTATTTATATGAAAACCTGTCCGTTTACTGGAGATAATTTGAACTAAATTTCACCAAAATAGTGTCCATGTCCGCTCATTAGAACATATTCACGTCTGATTTATAGGAATTGTTTTTGTATGATAATATTAATGAAAACGTTGTGTTCATGAAATATTAAGTTATGGAAGCTGTGGTTATAGGAATTGTTTTTGTATGATAATATTAATGAAAACGTTGTGTTCATGAAATTTGTGCGGTTATGGAAGCTGTCCGGCTATGAGGACTGTCGTAGTGCGAAATTTCACTGTAAGCCCCTTTCTTTCAAAAAATTTTCTCACTGCACTTGAATTAGTTTTTCACCATACTGACTTTAACGGTTACGCACCACCCACTTCTAGAAGAAAAACAAATTATTTTACAACCCTCTCAAGTACAATACAATTTCTTTATACTACTGCTATATTTACTATACATAAATGTATGTATGTATTTATTTGTACATTCATATAATAGATAAAAGCATCCCTGCTGTGCTGCAACGCAAACTCACAGACTTTCTAAATCACTTTTTTTGCTGCTGTCATTGATTGTTAGAGGACGAAGGTTAAATAAAATGTTTACTGACAAGCTTTTATGTTCTTACAAAAGTATATATGTACATACATATATGTATATCTTTGTAAATAAATTATTTTTGTACAAGCTTTAAATTTTACGAGTTAGACGACGCATATACCTGTTTGGGTTGAGGAGAAAGCGGGATCACAAATATTTAAGAGTCTTTATATAAACAATTTCTCTAATTTTATTAGTAAAAATAGTTTTTTGTCGAACTAAAAATGGTAAAAAATATTAGTATAGACTCTTCTTAAAAATTAATTAGTATTTGTTTAAGAAAAAAATATTTTTCTGTCGTAGCAGAAARTAGAACCTTTTCCGAACAATTATATCTTTACATACATATATAAAATCTATCTAAATTTCCTGCACATTTTAGTTCGTCAAAAAATTTTCTATTTTTTAAATCGACAATGTTAAATGAAATCATTTTTAATTCAAATATTTTTTTTTAACATATTTTTCACCACAATCCTCTGCTCTGCTTATTCAAAGTCCAATTTAACCTCTAATCCTATTTTCACCCTGTTCTAAGCGTCTACCTTTGTACTTCTGTCGTTCTGTACAAAACTGAGCATCACTTACATACATGTCTACTGAGTATGTACATATAAATCTAGAAAATACACTTTAAAGCTTCGCAAAGAACTCTCCACTCGTCCCACCAGCTGCGCTGGCTTGGAAAAACTAGTTTTTCTATTATTTACACTCGCGAATAATTGTTGTCGAACCAGTCTTCTTGCCGTCGGCGCACGGTGTAATGACCAAATGCCTCATCTAAGTGCATATTTACATACTTTTAGTCTTGTACATATATATAGTGGTCTACACAAAGCGTATTGTTGTCTGTCTGAAGGCAGGAAAATAAAGTTTGCAATTTTATTGCAGTTTTATTCGCTTCTGGTGGTTAAAAGAAGCACGTGAATCGTTTTTTTTTTAGTAGACTGAACTTGATTTAGTTGAAGTCAAAAGTTAGGTTAGAAATAAAGGAAAATCATTGACTGATAGAGGAACCAGCTTATAGTCCTAGTGCGGCAGATTTCAGACCCTTTCATCAATCAAAGTTGTTACAGCAATGCGATTTTCGGTTGGCTAACTTGTTTAGAAAACTATGAAAAGTTGGAGCTAGCAATCTCGGCTCTCAGTACGCTCCTTGCCTCACATATAATCGTATGTAGTTCTATGTTGAACGAGTGATTGAAGTATGTTTCGGGTTCTTTTAGACATTTTCTTAACTTTAGCAAGATTATACATGACTCACAATGCATCAGTTGGTTTCAAATTTTGCTAGAGTAAAMATTTTTTAAAACGYTTGCMGTGGTCGTCATCAAAARGTGGGTCTCTCATCCGCRGCTGTTTTGATCTTTCCTGGCTAGTTCATGCCGTTCGATGGATGGATGAAAACACTCCAGCTCTGAGAGTATTCGACGCAGTACCCTTCGGAGGAAGCAGAGGAAGAGGAAGACATCTTCTCCGTTGGAAAGAGTAGGTTAAAAAGGACCTGCCTACAATTAGAATATCTATTTGCGCCAATCGAACTGTTGTAAATTCGGCTAAACTTGGTCCGAATGCTCTCATATAATGCTATGTGAGAACGATAGACATCAGAAACGTAGCAAACTGTCAAAATTTCGTAGTAAACGTAAAGAAAATCTTCCATCTCTTCTTCTAAGTTATTGCTGCACTTGCCCAGGAGAGGTTTTCTGTTTCTGTCGAACGCACTCGGGGAGAAAAAGTAAAAGTAAAGTAAATAGACGACCTGACAGAYCTTGTAGTCTCTATTACTTTCATTMTAACTGCTATGGCTCATTTGAAAGAACATTCTTTGGCATTTATTTTTTGAAGATTATCTTTTTCATATGTTGGCCGCGGGTACCTCTCAGAGGCTTTATCCGTTGAGTCGAATTTTCGATGACACGTTCTAGCATTTCGATTAGTAACTGGCGATTGACCCACGTGATGTTTTGCTCCAAGGCCTGAATTGAAGCGGAATTGACTTTATATGAATATCCCTACAGGGAAAAGTCTAACGGTGTGATATCATGCGATATTGGTGGTCAATCGACCGGCCCAAAAAATTAAATTATCTGCTCACCGAAGTGATAGATCCTTGATTGATGCGATGTGTGAGAAGTGGTGTCGTCTTGTTAAAACCAAGTATTGCCAAGATCACGGGCTTTAACTTCAGGCAACAAATAGTCGCTTATCATGGTGCGATAATGGTCGATATTGACGGTTGCTTTCTCACTGGCATCATTTTTGAGGAAATATGGAGTGATGATTCCATCGGCACTCACTTCACTTTCTGGATGAAATTACAGCTCTTGAATTTTTTCAGATTGCTCTTCGTCCAAAATGCGGCTATTTGGCTTGTTTACATACCCATTGAGCTAGAAGTGGGCCTCATCCCTGAACAAAGCTTGGCTCGAAMACATCGGATTTTCTTGGAATTTTTCAAGAGCCCATAGTTTCATGTGGAGCTGGACGTGGATAGTTCTAATTATGCTAACTTTTGCAACTCGGAGGACATTTTCGCTKGAATTAGTGGAAACGTCTTTCTTTGAGGTTACTGGTACAAAACAAAATATGTAAGCGAACCTACTTCGTATATAACGGTAGTATTTATATTACATGGGTGCTAAATGCACTTCTATATCCTGCTAGACAGATTCCAACACTCGTTCCACAAATTAATAGTCAAAAATTAAATACCCTTTTTCCATTATTATGTTCCATTGCCCAAAAGTTAGGTTAGAAAATGYGATAATACTAATTTCATTAGCAGTTAAATTCATGTTATGCACTGAAAGAAGAAGAAGAAAAAAGAATTGAATTATTTACCTTCGCAGCATTTCACCACTTTTGTAAAATCATAGCTACGTCGTGTAAATTAATTAACCCTCGCATAATCAGTAACGCCAACGCCAACGGCATACCACAGGCGGCAGTTTGATAAACGCGTTTGCAAAAGAATTCAACACAAAACCAACAAGAAACCGAAAAATTCACAAAAGTTACTCTTGAGTGCTCTTAACAAAGACTGCGCTCTCGCACTTACGCACTGAGCGCTGCGCTCCCTTAGCGCTGCAAACGAAGCTATGCGAGCAACAGCAAGCAGCGCTGTTACAAACGCGCAGTGGCAGGGGTAACAACGCAGGGGCAGCAAGCGCAGAAAGAAAGCAAACGACAGGAAAGGAAGCGAAAAGAAGCGATGCAGGTGGAAGCGGAAAATGACGATTTGTAGGAAGTATGCAAAACCAAGTTCGCTTATCGGCAAAAAGTTGAAAGAGGAATTCGTTTCCAAGCGGCGAGCGAAGCGCTTGCGAGACTGTGTGTGTGTGTGTGCGCGTTACTCACCAAGCAATGCATGTACGTTAAGCGCGCTTATCGGCACAGCGCCGAGTGTGTGTGTGTGTGGAGATAAATCGCAAGCGCGTGCATATACAATTGCCCAAACAACCCAAAAGCCACCCTCTTGCAGTCGGCTTGTTGACAATTTTCCTAACAGCAATATCGCTCATTGCAACCCTAAAAAGTATTGCTTTGCTTGTCAGTAACAACATGTGAAAAGCTCTCCTCTCCCACGCAATGCTCACTATCTGCTTCGTGTCCTGTGTCACAACGGCAGTGATAACGCTAGTCACTGCTATGCGCACAGCGCGTGCTCTCACTGCAACTTCCTTAAAAGTCAAGCACACACACACACACGCGCGCTGACAACTCCCACAACTGCTTACACTCCGCAAGCTGGCGCGCTCTCCTTCATACCACCAACCGCCACTTGCCGCACACACACACACAGCTGCATTTGAGGGTTGTTCGCTTCAGCTAACTTTGCTTGCTCTACTGCCGCAATCCTTGTTGTYGTTACCGTGCGCTTTTACTGCGCATGCTTCACCTGCACAACAACAACAAGCACAGCACAATTGGTATGCTTACGATGTTCGTTGACGCTGCGCTGGCAGCGCCGTCGACTGTTTGCCCTTTTCGCTTGTCGGCAGGCTGTGCATTTCGGAAAAGTGGAGACCACCGTCCAGAAAAGTGTCAGCAACGCCGTCAAGCAGACGTAATTGTCGAGCAGCAACTTTCGTTCACGCCAAAATTCATCAACAGTCAAC
>NW_017537240.1:44209-50543 GCF_001853355.1 Bactrocera latifrons | reverse complement strand
CAATCAAGTAAAATCATTAAAGGAAAATTCTGTTATTCGCATAATTTAAATAGAAATAGCTAGAATTTTCAGTAGAATAACAACGTTTATTTGATTTAATGAAAAAAGTGCTCATTGAACCACTATAAGTAAAGATTGTTTATTTGATATCTGTACGAAATTTGACATAGAGAATTGTCACAACAATTTTCACAAAATTCAGATTCAGATTGGACCGCCATAGTATGTAGTTGCCATACACACTAACCAATCAAAATCAAGTTCTTGTATGGAAAGCTTTTTTATTTGATTAGTGACCTATGTAGGCACGGCTACATTCTCCGAACAAATCGTTCAGATCGAACCCCTATAGCATATAGCTGCCATACAAATTGTTGGGTATAAGATATAGGATATCGAGATATCTTTACGAAATTTGGCTTGGATTATTTTCGAAAGCAGCACTACAATCTGCGTAGAAATGGTTCAGATCGGGCCACTATATAGCTGCCATACAAATTGAATCCAAATCAAGTTCTTATATTGAGAACTTTTCTACTGGACAAGAGTTCCTCAAGAAATTTGATAAAGATTATTTTCCAATACAATAAAAATTATTACTATTTATACCATTTTTGAGAAAAGATTGAATTGATATAAATTTAAAAACAATTTCTAAAAATTAGTCGAATCATCTGAAAGTTAAACGRAATGTCCGGTTTGTATGAATAATATTAGATTAATACTATTCGAATAGATGAYAAAGAATGGTTATTCGAAATCACTATCTGATTAGTGYAAACCGAATATTATTATTCAAATAATGCGTTATACGTTTAACCGAAATTCCAAGAACTCTAATAGAAACGCTGAATACTTTCAAGCAATCATTCATTTAAGCAATTATTCATATAAGCTTTAGTTACAGCAATGCATTTCTTCATTTTTCTGCAAAACTTTCAGCCATCAATGTTGTTGAATTAACCTATAATCATACTTAAAACCCACACAAACAACTATTACTGTTACCCGTCTTCCCTTAGCACGCTTTCGTGCTTTTTCCTTACCGCTCCATCACATCTTTCTATCAGTTGTTACAGCTCTGTATGTATGTGTGTGTATCATATGTGTCTGTTAAATACCACAAAAAAATTTTGCACTCCGTTCTTTGCCCGAATTCACAAACCAACTATCCATCATCCATCAATCCCATCTATGCATTCGCATTCTCCTTCGCTTCGAATCACTTTTCTGCCGCTTGTTTGTCTCGCTATTCGCGCTGCTTTCACTACTACCCCCCGCCAAAACCTGCTCTTGCGACGCAGCGCTTTTCCAAATTACACCCACTTTTGCTTGCTTTAAATGGAAAAGCTGCTTGCGCTCACCTCAGCTACCCGTTAAAGGTGCTTGTTTTCGCTCTCCCCTTTTTTCATTTTTGCGTTATTTGCTTTGTAGCATTTCCCTCATTTTCCGCCTATCTGAAGTTATTACTTTTTACTAGTTTATTTCAGTGCGTTTGGTATCCCCACCCCCCTTTTATGCTSTAAGCTCCACGCCTTGTGTACCTTCCGGCCATCGTTGAAGGGTGGTTTCTGCGTCTGCTTCGGTTTGTTGTTTGCACCACCCGCCCTCCGTTGGTTAGTTGGTTACCTCTTGTGCATTTTCATCGCGCTTTTCGCTTTTGCTTTGTCGTCTAGGCAATGTTTTGCTTTCATTTATTTTGTAAGTATCGTCTGCTATGCTGTGTGCGGCCACTTGAATGTTGCCTGACTGCTTCAAAGCGCATTTCATTTTGCTGTGTAGCGCTTTTCCTTTGGCCGTTTTCCGTTGACGTCGAAGGTGTGTGTGGAAAATGCATAGTTTTTCGTTAGAAAATTAAAGTGGTTCCCTCAATGATGTTTTACCTTGAGTTGTGCCGGTGAAGTGCTTGACCTGGCTGTATTTAATTCGAAATACAAGTGTTTCAGGGATGTTCGAAAGCTGAAACAAGGCATTTTTATTTAGGATTTGAAAGACCAAAAGTTTTAAATTAATAAAAATTATTAGAAATTATAATCCTTTCGTTTTCATTCTTTCTTCTGGCGTGTGTTTCAACATGACATAGTGTTCTTTGTGACCCCCAAAACTCAAGACTGCATGTTGTGTGAGAAAGTGGTCAGAGATCTATAATGCTATGCTGGTTGCTTGATTTATCATGGCTCACATAGCGTCATCTCTGTAGTTACTTGCCTCGATAGGAATATTTAGACAACCTCCGAGGTTGTTTCTTGGTGTAATTGTAACTGTTTCTTCCGCTTTATTGGCGTAKACGTGTTTATAGCCAAAGAGGATACAACAGCATATGGCTCAAGCAGCGCACGACTTCCGGTCTTAAACCAAGTAGGCAAGATCTTCTGGACCGTACTCCGAACATAGCGTTTGGTTCACAAGGAACCTAATAATAGCCTAAGTACGTTCAGACACTTTTTTGATCTTATTTTTGAACCAAACTCGGACATTTCAGTTCGAAATACATTTACGTTGTTGGTTGGATTACAGTTCCCGAGTCGTCTGTGATCTTAGAGTAAAGCAGCACTCATATTTAAAATGTCCATTGTTGCGACTGAGTATAAAATTCTTGAAACGCCTGTGATCTAATCTATTTTCTGAKATCATTTTGTTATGTAGTCTGACTCATTTCTGGAACTTTTTTCGATCCAATATCACAATGCAATCCATTTTCTTAGATCTCTGAGATCTCATCCTCAAATTCAACTAGTATTTTTGAGCTTGTTATGTGATGTAGACTACAGGTTGGGAGAAGTCTGTGATCTCGAGAATTAAGCATAACTCATGTTTAAAGATATTATTGATTCTGATATCTGTAGACTCGATCCATACGATATTGCAACGCTGTTATTGAGACGACTGTTATCTCAGCAATGGTATCCATTTTCGGCGTTTGTTGTGATCTGACTCATTTCTAGAACTGTTTTCGATTCGTTATCTTAACGGAGCCCATTTACTGTGACCTCTGCTTTCTCATCTTCAAACCCAACTATTTTTTTTCTACAAAATTTTAATTTTGAAAAACTATAATCGAAATTCACTTTCGTACAAAACTATTAAGGTTTCAAATCCGCAGTAATCCACAACTAAAACGTAAGTGAGTATGACTATTTTGAAATATTGAAGAAATTTCTTTTTCCTTTAAAATTCTTTTCGAATACAAAATTTTTGTGTTGAAAAAATTTTAAAATATTTAGTACAAATTACAAAATTTATTAAAGAAATTTCAAACAAATAAGTTGTGCGCTTAAAAGTGAGTAGAATAATTGAAATTTTATCGGTGCTTTACAATTTCGCTGATTTTTCGTTTGAAAAATCTTCGCAAAGCATTATCATTGTTTATCCATGGAGTTCTTGGGTGTTTCTAATGCATAAAATCGAAGTGCTCACTCAAAAATCAAGTTTCCACATTTAGATGTGGGTTAATCACAACAGAGAATCACTGTGGCAAAGCAGAATCGGTTTCATAGTCAACTCATTRGACTAGTGTGTGGATCCTTCATTTTATTAACTCTAGCAGCTAGTTAATAACTTTGAGAAGGACCGCTGGACTCCGCTTTCTCGTTGTTTTCTGTACTCCATGGTTCGCTGAAGCCGCCAACTGTTTTATATGTATATGTTGTTATGTTTGTTAAAGTTGCTGTCTAGCCTTCTAAATGTGGGTTTCTTTTGCTCTTATATGCTGCTAATGCATCTTTAATAGAGATCATTATTTAGTAGTGCAAAACTGGGATTTGAGGGGTTTCTGTAGTCTTTAGAAGGAAAATTCGTAAATGCTTTTGTAGCTTAATATATTTTCAATACTATTTAGCGAGTTTTATTCATCTATCGGGTTGGTAGGTGACCAGGATAATCATCGGTTTTAGTGATTGGTTGGAGTCTCGACTTTTTTTAAATTTATGTAAATTGTATCAAGTTTTCTGTGAAAAACTTYTATTTGACAGCATTTTTTCACGAAATTTGACATATATCAATTGCCTGACCGCTWTAGTCTATAGCTGCAATGCAAACTGGCCGATCAGGAGCAAGTTCATGTAGGGAAAACTTTTTTATTTGACAATATATTTTCATGAAATGTGGCATAGCTTATTATGTAGGGAAACGCTACAATCTTACAAAAAAAAAATTCTAGATCGGACCACTATAGCATATAGCTGCCATACAAACTGACCGAACCAAATCAAGTTCTTGTATGGCARGCTTCTTTATTTGACAAGATATCTTTACAAAATTTGGCATGGGTTGTTATCTAAGACAATAGTGAAACCTCTGAAGAAATTKTTCAGATCGGAYCACTATAGCATATAGCTGCCATACAAATTGACCCCTTAAAATGAAGTTCTGGTATGGAAAACTTTTTTATTTGACAAGATATCTGAACGAAATTTTGCGTATTAAATTGAATATGACAACACYACAATCTCCGAACATATGGTGCTGWTCGGACSACTATAGCATATAGCTGCCATACAAATTGAATGAACAAAATCAAGTTACAGCTCTTTTTATTCCCTTTATGCAATAAARAAGCGACTGTGTAGGGTATATAGTGTCGTTGTAATCGATGTTTACGTTTTTTTTTATTTATTTTTTATTAATATCGGTTTCTTGATCTGAGAATTTATATAAACCTACCATGTAAACTTTTAGTCACTTCACAGTCTTTATATTTATTTTTGAAATAACCAAAATAATATGGTAACAGCAAGACAAAATGAAATCTAATAAACATATTTTTCGTTTTTTCTCTCTTTTTCGCTCGCTCTCTCTCTTCTGCCTGGCATCGCCGTACTTGCGCAAAACAGCTGATTCGTATAAGCAAACAAGCAAGCAGACAAAGGTGGCACTAGCAATAGCAACACCAACAGCAAACCAATACCAGATACCAACCGACCTGTTATACCAACGACAAAAGAGTTGGCCACAAGCAAGTAGAACCAAGTGCTGAAATTGCATGTAAAAACGCAGACAACGAAGAAAACGCACCAAAACGTAGTTGAAAATAACGTGTAATAAAGGAAAAGTGGAAAATTCTTAAGTGCGGAATATTTATTGAAATTATCGAAAAGCAAGCGCTGCCAAAATAAGTGCACACGCTACGCAAGAAAACCAAACGAAAAAACGCGATAAAGAAGTCGCGTCTTAAGCCAACAAAAAGCGGAAGCAAAGCGCTAAARCTCGACAGCCAAGCATTTAGGCCGTCAGCCAGAGCTAAAGCTAAAGCCAATTAATCCCATTGCTAAGCGCCGCACCGCGCAGCGTCTACGCCAACTAAACTCCAACTTTTGTTCGGTCGCGTTGTACCGCGTTCAGCAGTAGCGCTGGAATACTTTATTTCACCCCCCGGTCCAATAAACGTCGCCAAAATAATTCACCAACAAACAATCACCGACATCAACTTCGCAACGGCGACCACAATGCCATATAACGGCGCCAGCAATGGCAGCGGTGGTGGCGGCGGCGGAGGTGGTGGCGGTATAAGTGATGGACCGCAAAACAAGAAGATACGTACGGGCGTACAACAGCCGGGCGAAGCGGATGCACATCTGCATGCAAGGGTAAGTTTCGACAAAATTTCTTTTCTATACATACTTACATACATATGATAAAAGTGTGGCAAGCAAAGCGAAAGAAAAAAATAACGGTACAATAAGTTTCGTTGGAGTGTGAAAAGTTTCGCAGAAATGATTTTTGTATTTATTTTTATTTTTTTATTTTATTTTTTTTTATTTTTTTTAATTTTTTTAATAATTGCTGGCGTATGATTTTGCATTTTTCGTAATTTCTTTGCGCATTTACGCTGCTGTTGTGTTTTTTGTTATTGTTGTCAACAAATAGTTGCGAGTTTTCGCTTTATTGCTACTCCAAATAGTGACAATTTTCGGCAAATGGCGTTTGTCAACGCGCAACGCCAACAAAAACAACAAACAAACACCAAGAAGAAATAAGAAATTATCAACAACAACAACAAATAAACACCAACACCACCAACAACAACAACAACCATAGCAAACATTTACCGTTCGCTATTTTCGACATGCGAACGCCGGCGTTTTCGCCGTAGTGAAGTTGTTTTTCCTGTGCCACAACTGATAATGTCATGCATTGCCTGCTTTTAGGGGTTGTTAAAAATCGATTTTCAGCTGTTCGACAATTTCATACATGCAGCGCGCACACTAAACGCTGACAGCGTTGGCGTTATGAAAAATAGTGTTTAGATAATATTTTATTTGCGCCTAATAATCGTATTTTGTGATAAGCAAATGCTCCTAAATGTAGGCTAGTTGTTGATAACAAATGTTTTTAA
>NW_017537240.1:29363-43882 GCF_001853355.1 Bactrocera latifrons | reverse complement strand
CGAAAGCGGTTTTACTTTAGCAGCTGCGCCTAAATGTATGCTTGCTACAATTACAATAAATRGTATAAATACGTATACTTCTACGTTTAAATGCTGCTAAAATTTTTTAATTTAAATAAAAATTTATTTTACCAAATGCGCCTAAAAGTATACAAAGTATATTAAAATATCGTTATTTTTTACTTTTGCATTTTGCTAATTTCTATATAACATATTTTCACAACAAGCAGGCAGCACTTTCAAACTCTACAAAATCACCAACTTATGGCCAGCTGCGCCTAAATGTATGCTTGCTTCAAGGAAATAAGCAAAAAAAAGTTAAAAGTGGTTAAACTTACTTGCAAATTAAAAAAATTTCTTTTCACTAAATGCGTCTAAAAGCATACAAAGTATGTTGAAAATACCGTTATGTCTTGTTTTTGTGTTATCGTAATTTTTATGTTCAACACAATTTTCGCAACAAGCTGGCAGCACCCTGAAACAGTCACAAAATCACCAAGTAATGGCCACACGCCACGCTATGCATTGCTTTCTGTATATGTGTAAGCATTAGTGCGCACTCGAAGCCAGCGCGCCAACAAGTATGCAATGCTCTCACAACAAACATATGCCATATTATGCTGAGCAACAACGCATATGGCGAAATTCACAGCAAAACGCATATATATTTATACACAAATGTATGYATGTCAATGTATATATAAATAATTGTATGTATAGTACACTTTTAGGCGCAYAGCCATGCAGAGCGTATCGTAAATGCCTCCGGTTCAACTTAAATGCGCCTAACGAGCATAATCTTTTTATACATACTTTATCTTGTGCCACAGCCAGCATGTATCTGTCGGTGCGGTCTGGTTTCATATTCCTTGCCCAATGCTATGGCAGCACTCAAGTAGGTGCTTCTCCGTGCTCGTTAATGTCTTAGCGAATGCTCTTAATTTGACGTTTTGCCTCTTAAGAAATGAGTGTGTATGTCTATGTGTGAGCGTCTACGTGTTCTATATGCTACAAAGCTATGTTGAAAACCGACTGTTGCATACTTTTAGTTGTTGCAACATCGTACAGCATGCTTGGTAGCGAGGGATGCTGCTGAGTGTGATCACATTTTACTCGCTTAAAGTTTACACTCAAAATCCAATGCACACTCACTCACTCACTGCTATTCGGCGGCGCGCTCAGTGTCGTTAACTGTTCGCTGTTGTCGTGTCGCGTCGTGTTGAAGAGCAATCGTTTAATTTTTGCTTCCTCTGCTCCTTCTAAATTTTTATTTTTTTTATATTTTGCTTGTCTAGCATACCTTTAGGCGCACTCGGTGACGGTTTGTGTGCGCGCCTAAAAGTATGCCATCTAATCTACACATGGGCGGTTGTTAAGATCCGCATCTTGTTATGGATATGCCGCGTTWGAGGCACGTACGCATACATTTAGTTGGGTGGGCAGTTTGTAGGCGTAGCGCGTGCTTTTCTGTCATGGCCACTACATATTTACACTCAGCGGCATTTCTGCAGCTTTTTTTGTAGCATACATGTAGGTGCTTATGGTTCTTACTTATGCGTAGCCACGCGTCAAAGGCGGCACCACTTGCGCTATGGCATTGCCAGCCAGTTTAAGGCGCTTAAAGGCGTTCGGCGTGTATTGTGTGCGTATAGCGGTACTTTGTTGCACCCTTAAAGACAGTGGATTTTCTTTACTTATTCTTCGCTTGCGCCTGTCGACTAAGCCGCATCCTTTTTTTTCATTATTTTCGGTTATCATCGAGACACATGCAAAAAAAAAAAAAAAAAAATGAGACTGGTTGCTGGCGATAAGCGTTCGTTTGTCTTGGCTGTTATGTGGCATTTAGCGGATATTAGGCTGAAGGCGAAGTAGTCCTTGAATTTGATATTTCACTTTGCTTTGTCTTTTGAAGAAATATATGTTTTTATATCTTACGACCCTATTTTTTTTCTTCTTTTTCATCATTTCTTTCTATTTGCTCTTCGAAGTCTGTCATTTGTTCCAATTTTATTGCGCTTTTATTCGAATTTATGTGCTTTTTTGTGGTCCTCTGGGGTGTAATAACTTTGCTTTTCATACGCCTAAAAATTCATTAAAGTCATCAATGGTTGATTCCAGCACTGTTAACGGTATTTTAGCAAAGCGTTAAAGTACCGCGTAATTGATTCATTATCGGTAGTCATTTGCCCAAGCCATTTGTAGTAAATTTCAATCATTTTTGAAATATTTTTTGAATAATTTTCGAAAATCAATATTTTTAACCGTTGAGTTTTGTATAAATTTTTTTTAAAAATTCTAATATTTTTGTCCCGAAAGAAAAACTTTTCTCTTTTTGAAAAACTTCGAAAAAAATTTTTCGAATAATTTTCGAAAACCAATTTTTTTAACCGTTAATTCTCATACAAACTCAAATTATTATATTTTTGCGCTGAAATGCAAACTTTTTCTTTGTTTTATGAGTAATGACCCCTTCGTGAAATTTTCGAAAATAAAATTTTAATTCTTATACAAAATTATTTAAAAAAATTCTGATAGGCCAAAACTTTGAAAAAAAGGTTTTCGAACAATTGTMGAAAATCAAATTTGTTAACCTTTAGTTCTTAAACAAACTCAAATTATGATATTTTTGTGCTGAAAAGCCAAATTTTTCTATTGTTTACGAGTAATGACCCTGTCGTCGAGTTTTCAAAATTTTCGAAAATCAAATTTTTTAACAGTTACGTCTAATACAAAATTTTAAAAACAAAAATCCTAGTTGGCCAAATTTTTCAATTTTCATGAGTTATGAAACCTTCTTAGAATTTTCAAAATTTCGAAAATCAAATTTTTTAATTTTTATACAACACTTTAAAAAAATGCTGATATTTTTGTGCCGAAAGCCCAACTGTTTCTATTTTTATGAATCATGACCCAATAATGGCATTTTCAAAATTTCGAAAATTTCAAATCTTGCATTTTCAGTACAAAATATATTTGCAATTCACTTGTTAGTTAGCCAACATAATGTGTTTATAAGTATTGTTGTGGTCACATTGCCGATGAGTCAACTAAAATCTATTTCCAGGAATTCATACAAAATTTCGAAATTTTCAAGAATAGGTATTTTATATCAAAACAAGTTTATTATGCGGTTTTCAAATTTTCAAGAATAGGTATTTTATATCAAAACAAGTTTATTATGCGGTTTTCGGCCGATTTACTGCTTTTGCCCCAATTGGCCTTTAATAGCTTCACAAATTATTTTGTAGTCGCACGTGGCGCTAAGTTACTAAATTTTTTTTTTTCGAAATTGCCAAAAAAAAATTTAAACATTTTCCAAAACCACATTTTTTAAGTTCAAAACAAATGCCAAATTTGTTTTAGCTAACGATTTTTGACCACTTAAATGCTTTTGTACTAATTTTTGCGGTCGCATGCGGCGCTAAATAGGTAGAATTTTCGGATTGAAAAAAAAAATTCGAATTTTCGAAAACTATTTTCTGTTTGAAATGAGTAATAAATGCGTATTTAGTAAACTTTAGACTTTTACATATATTTATTGCGGTCTCAGAGGCCATAAACATCTGGAATATTTAGTTTCGAAGTTCCCAAAATATTAGAATTTAGAATAAAAAACTGTATTTTCAGTTAAAATGCATGTATGCATGGAAAGCGGTTTTTAACCAACTATATGTTATTATTATTAAGTTTTGTGGCCGAAAGAGGCATATTGAGTAGAAATATTATTTATTTGCCATATTCGAAAGAAATTTTATAGTTTCAAAAACTAAAATTTTAGTTCCAAACTGGATTTAAGTTTGAAAATGAGTTAAAACTTGTTTTTTATGCAAGATAATGCTAATTGATGTAGTGTCTCAAAGTATTCGAATGACAAAAAAATATTTTTTTTTAATTTCGAAAAATTTTGAAATTTTCAAAAGCTTTTTTGTTGAAAATATTTTAAAAACTCGGTTTTGTGTCAGGACAACTTTTGTAACTAAATTTTATAATCTTTTTTGTTTGGAATTTTCGAAAAGTGTGAAATTTTTGTATAATTTTGAAATTGTTTCAAACAAAATTTTTTGTTCCAAACTGCATTTTAAGTTATAAAAAGAAAAATTACGAATTTTTGTAGCCGCAAAATATTAGACWGATGAAATTTTTTTAATKTTCGAAAAATTTTKMAATTAYATTARCSAAGYTCGAAAACATTTTCAATACTYGGGTTTGTGYCAAGATAACTTTTAAAACCTTTTTTGTAATATTTGAATTTTTTGTTGGAATGTGTCAAAAATGTTTGAGATTGCAGAATAATTTTAAAAATTTCGAAAAATTTCAAAACTCGGTTTTGTGCCAAGACAACTATTATAACTTTTTTTTTAGTCTTTTGATTTCCAAATTTTCGAAAATTTTTAAATTTTAGAATAGTTATGAAATTGTTGAATTTGGAAATTTCGAAAAATTTCGAAATTTTCGTATAATTTTGAAAATTTTGAATAATTTTGATAGTTTCAATAACTGCATTTTGAAATTTTCAAATAGTTTAAAAATACACCTTTGAAAAATATAAAYCAGTTATTAATTTAAAAACTACAAAAACAATAGAAATTGAAATTATTTAGTTATATTATATCTAAATTTTCATCTGGAAAAATACGAGAGTATTAATTTATTGAATTATTTTAAATTAAATAATTAAAGCCAAACAATTTCATTATGCACCATAAAATTCAAAAACCCCGTAAAAATAAATAAAATCGAATTCGCWTCCAGCAACCGTTATTAGCGAAATTCGTTTGTTTTTATTTCAGCCATTCGACGCAAGAATCTGCAAYTGCATATTAAGCAAATGGACAGACAGACGCATATAATTCTACTTTGGGCGCCACGAAGCGCATTCTGTACAGTTAGCCACACCGCTGCAATGCCGCGCTACCCCAGCAGCCATCGCCTTAACTCCTCTTGGCTGGCGAAAATTCGCTGATACATATGTATCTGCGTGTGTGTGTATGTATGCGCTTTCAAATCCATTTTCAAGTTATCTGCTTGATGCATTTGCCCATCTGTTTGTCAGTTGCTGCCMCATATCGATGGCTGTCTCCCCATTGCAGGCATAACCTTTCGCTTTTGTTAGCGAATGCAAATTGCCGCTGCAGGCARCCATCTTTGATTGCAGCGCGTCACTCCCACACAGACATGCATAYATGTCAGCTTAGCGATGAGTTGAAAATGCATTAACTGGCGCTTGCCAGGAAGAAACAAAAATGGCAAAAAGTGAAAAAAGGAAATTAATTAACATGAGTGCGGGCGGCGCGCCAAGTACAATGCCGCGCGCAGCGACGCATGGCATCCAACAGCCTTAACTCACCACTAGTGCACGGCGTAGCGGCCAAGCGCGCTGACTGTTGCGTCTATACACAATTATTGCTGGACCATTTTGGCCAGCGGCCGAACTTTTGTTTCGCACACCAACGATTGACACACCGCGACACTGCGCGCGCTGCCTCAATGCGCTTTGATTAAGTTTCTTCATAAGCGCGAGGAATGCTGCGTAGCACCTTCTCTACTTGCTTGTTGTAGTGCGTCCTCAAACATTTTTGGCTATTGAAAATCTGAAAACTTCCAGCGCTTGCATTTTTGCCACTTCAATTGTTGTCCGCGGCAGGCTAACTGCCTTACCTTGTCGTCGGCGCTGCGTTAGCAACTACGCGCTTGTGTTGGCGAAATTTCCGAAAACCTGCCACTTGACATTAATAATTCCATTAACGACGCCATATTGTGCTGTGTGCAACAACTCGTGTGCGGGTGGCAGCGACGACGCGCACAGCCGCACACATACACTGCAATGCTTACTTTCGAGCGTTCGCGGCGCCTAGGGTGGGTGGTTGAATAAAAGCTTTGGCACGCTTGCCATATGCGAAGTGCAATGCACACACTTTTGGTGGCGGTGCGTTGTGTTGCGCGCACATAAATGTCCGAAATATGCGCTTGCTGATAAACGAATTCCTCACAACGCGCGCTCGTACAACAAGCAACGCCACCTAAAAGTTTKCTTATAATAACTGTAACTTGTGTGTGTGTTTGTGCGTATGTATGGCGCTCGTATTGCGTACAGTTACGTTGCATTTTTATGACTCCCCAAACCCCACATGTGGCACTCACAACACCAACTGTATAAGCACACATATCTCACAGCCTCCCACTGAAGATATGGCAAAATATACCCGCTATCATAAGGGTATCTGCGCGCCAACTGTAAATTTATGCTGACATGATTGCTGACTGCTGACTGCTGACTGCTGACTACGTTCACTCGGTCTCTCTATCGGCTTCGGCCATAGCACGTGTACATTATATAGCTGTGTGGCATAATCGTTTTTGGCTTTTCATTGCGCTGGCTGTTTTCAGTATGCTCGGCATTAAAATGTCAAATAAAAAATTTACGATCAAATATGAAGTCGTTAGTTTTTCATAAATAATAAGCGACATGGCGTATGGCCGGAAAAATTGCGCTAAAATCGTAGCTGCTGGCGAAGATATAAATTGTGGCAGTTTACTTAATCCGAATGTGGCCGAAAGATATGGAAAATATTATGTGGACGGTGGTAAAATGCATTATCAACTTTATTAGCAGCAAAAAAGAAATCTTTATGCCTAAAATAGACGTTAAAGACAAAAATTCACAGTTATGGCGGAGCTCTTGATATTTGGACGCTATAATAAAAACTTCACAGGTCTAACTGAGCTTTTCATCTCTTGATTCACATGTCTAACGGAGCTCTTGATATCCTAAGTGCTTCAAATCTTTAAGTTCTGGATACGATGGTCAAGAATTCTCAGTTATAACGGAGCTCTTGATGTCGTAAGTGCTTGAGATCTATAAGATCTGCATGCGAAGATCAAAAATTCGCAGGTCAAGCGGAACTCGTGTTATAGCAAGTGCTTGAAATCTGTATTAACAGAATGCGACGGTCAAAAAGTCAGAGGTCTAGCGGAGCTCTTGATATCCTAAGAGCTCGAAACCTATAAGATCTGGATGCGATGGTAAAATATTCGCAACAACGTGGACTCAACATTTTTCCGGTTTACATTCTTTAGTCTTACTCCATCGATAAGATCTGAATGCGAGTGGCTTAAAGAACTGATACCTGAGTCAATAAAGACTAAAGTACTGTAGCACACTAATCATGCTTCGAGTACTTTTTCTAGAAGAGTGAATGTTTTCCACTAGTGTTCATTGGTTATGATAGGTAGGTTACCTATAAGAGTTATATAGATGACCTGAAAATTAAGAAAGCTTTACGGTTTTCCGCTTACAGGTTAGAAAAGAAGAATACCACTTTTTAAGTTCACTTATAATCCATGCGTCTATAGTCTTCAAACTAAAATTTGCCAGCAACATCGCATTTCATTCGTTTAACTATACACGGTAATTCTCCACAGACTTATGAAATAGTCAATAGATAGCTAATAGAGGTCAAGACATTGAGCACTCCAAATGATTGTTTGATATAAAATCATTGTATTTTATCAGGAATGTTAACATGCCACTCATTTTGTAATAAAAACTCGTTTCCACCAATGAAGCCTTCATGATGTGCCGATATGCTACTTATAAACTCTTAGTCTCGAAAAACTTATGAGTTCCTCTCAAGAACTCTCCCTTTTATACATAAAGGTTGGACAAAATCTTGTGGGTGAAAATTTCCTGGCAAGTATGTTTTCATTAGCTTCGATCTCGTTCTATAAATCTTTGAAAATTTCAACAGCACATTTTCGCAAGCAACGCAACTTTYGACCCTGCGACCCTAGTAATTAGACCGAACTGTCAACCGAGCACAAAGAGCTTTAAATTAGCTGACAACAAAAAAAAAATTTACATTTTGCATATTAAATAATGATTTTCTGCTTGCTAAGCGATTTCTTGTGAAGCTATCAAAGCATATTTGCATATATCGATTTCATATGATGGCAGGTAATAACTAATAAAAGTCGCGGTGACGCAGGAAATATAACCAAGAGATACTATACGCAACGAAAAGGTTGTTGTGAAAGCAGTACTTTCGCAAAGCGAGTAGGAGCAGCTACATACGTACGTAGAACTAGTGTCATCAATTTGTCATAGAAGTTTGTTGAATGCGTCGCTTGTTGGGTGCCATAGGCGAACTTTGCTTGTAGAAATTACATATACGCATGTATTTGTAAAAAATATAGTTTTGTGCATTTTAGAATCCTGAAATTTAAAAATTGGGATTTCGGGATCCCGAAAATTTTCGGGACTGAAAATGTATTTGTAAGAAAAGTAACATATAACTACAGTTTGTGCATTTTAGAGTCCCGAAGTATAAAATTGTGATTTCGGGATCTCGAAAATTTTCGGGACTGAACCTGCATTTGTAAGAAAAATATAGTAAAAATACAGTTTGTGCATTTTAGAATCCTGGAGTATGAAAATTGTTATTTCCCGATCCCGAAAATTTTCAGGACTGAACGAATTTATTTTTTTTGATAGCAAAGTTTTGATACTTTCACAACATCCTTTCTTATTACGCTGTTTAAAAAAATTTAACATTTCGGGATCCCGAAAATATTATCACGATTTTTTCGGAACATCCGTAATGTATTATATTTTGCTATTTAGTATTATGCGGAATACTCGGAATTTCATACCAGGACTCACGTGCGGAATTTCGGAATCCCGAAAAATCTGAAATACATTTTCGTGAGTCCTGGTATGTACGCTCGCTGTTAACAATAAAGAGCTTTCTAATATAATATATTATATGAGCATACCCAAGTTATAATTGTGTACCTTGCGTGTCATAACATAACCTCAATAAGAAGATATAAAATGATGATTGCATAACTACGCTGGAAGTAAAAGCGAGTTTTGTATGCGCATGTGTGTTATTGGTTATATGAGCATTTATAAACAATGCCACATTCAGGCGCCATATACTACATACTAACCAATAACTTTGTGCCTAGACGTACCCATGACAGGTAGCCATTTGTACCTTAATTATTTTCATATTTTTCCTGCTAGTTATCCTGGTGTGGTGGTGTATGCGTGTTATTAGACTAATTGCTGGAAAAATTGCGCGCTTATAAATGGCTCTAGACAATCGTATTCACATATGTATATACATATGTGTATGTATTTATAGAAACATTTTACAGCTGCATTTGTGTATGTGTTTGTAAATTTCCATTTAGTTTGCTTTCACCTTTTGATTCGATATTTCATTTCTCCATTTACTCATTTTCTCTCCTTGCTGCCATTATTATTTGCCATTACTATTATTGATGTTTGCTAGTTTCTGTTGTTAGATTGTTATTGTTGTTGTTTCATCAGTCTCATAATAATTATAATAATTATTTTTGTTATTGGCATAACTGTATGCCGAATGTAAATGTCATACGTTACAGCTCAGACACAGCCACGCTAATGCCAATTTAAATAAAACAGCCGTTGGCATGGTAATAGATACGCTGAAGTTTTGTTTTTAGTATATGATGAAAATGTGGTAAAAATGAAAAAAATTTAGTGTTTTTTTAAATAAATACTTAAATTCATAAATAGGTTTTTGAACGTGAGTTTCGGGATCCCGAAAAATTTCGGGATTTTAAGTGTTGCCTTTTAGAAGTCTTATACTGAATGGTATGCGACTACGTGTTTACTATTTTTTAAATTTCGGGATCCTGGAAGTTTTCGGGATTTAACCTTTTTATTTTTTAATAATTATAAGATAATTTCTACTTACATATGTACATACATACTACATACATACTATAATTTTATTGGTTTTTTATATATGAATTACGGTATCCCGAAAAATTTCGGGATTGAAATTTTGTTTTTACCTTTTAGAAGTCTTTTGCTAATTGGTGTGCAACTATATTTTTTCTGATTTTTTATTTGAATTTCGGGATCCCGAAAACTTTCGGGATTTAAATTTTTTCATTTTCAGCAGCCGTATGCTTACTTTTATGTAACTATTTTTTCACTGGTTATTTGAACATGAATTTCGGGATCCCGAAAAATTTCGAGATCAAATTTTTTTTTTTCAATTGTCAATTGTCATTTAGTAACTAATCGCCTGGAATT
Organism: Bactrocera latifrons; assembly: GCF_001853355.1. Classification (NCBI taxonomy): domain Eukaryota; kingdom Metazoa; phylum Arthropoda; class Insecta; order Diptera; family Tephritidae; genus Bactrocera; species Bactrocera latifrons. The sequence continues at coordinate 33,795 of NW_017537240.1, read as the reverse complement.
ATATATACATTCCTTTAGGTTGTTTCGGGCTTTCATTAGGTTATATTGCTGTACATTGGACTCCAAGAAAAATTTTTGTGAAATATGACTTACTATGATTTACTATATAAAGAAAGGGGTTTGAATGCTTTGGCACACTTTGATTACCTCTGCATTCCAATCAAAATGTACAGTAATCTGGCGTTAGGCGCTTAATTTTCTCATAGATATGAATATTCAAGTCCAGGCTCTGTCGAAAATGGTTTGGAAGGTGAAACAACAGTAAAATGCGGAGTAGCGTATGCCTGCTACTTAGAATTTTTTTCAGAGCAAAGATAGCTCCTTAAAGCTCTGACAACTTGACATTTTCATTTCTACTGGTCCTACAACACTTGCAAGCGCCATTCAAAGCATCTCCGTCGGAGTTCAACAATTCTTTATTGCCATCAAAGCACAATATTTGCAACTCTAGCTATTTTCAATAGGACAATAACTAATAACACAACGAGTGTATGATTGAACTGGGAATAGCATARCAACAAATAAGTAGCGGTAGATTAATATGCGCCGAGTCGCGCATCGCTTCAAGTGAACTAAACGAGTGGAGCGCTCGTGCAATCGATCTATAAAATTGAAAATATACACATGAAAGTTGTATTACCTAAGGGAATGGACAAGCAGCCAACTCCAATAAGTAATAATGAATGCGAAGCAAACTGCGAAAATATTTACATATTTCTAACCATTTCCATGCATACATKCTTGTATATAAACATAAACTGTAATGAGTTCGCTATAATGCATGCAAGTTTGTATGTACGAGTATTTATGTTACTGGATATGCCAGTCAAATTCTAAATGGAAATTATATACATATGTATGTATGTCACATATATATTATATATTTGTATGTGTATATATGTCTTCTTATTGTCTTCAAATGAGGGTGGACAAATAGCGCAATAGTCGTTTGAATGGGGGTAGCTGACTTCGAAAGCATATACGAAAATATATACATATTTGCATACATACGTATTCATACATATATGTATATGTAAATTTATCTTTGTATATACATATATATGTATATTTGTGTGTTCCTCCCGTATTTATTGCCTCAATTTAATATCAATCGCCTCTGTTTGGAAAATCCGTCATTTCSAAACGAACTGCTCGTTGCTTTAGTGAAAATCGAGACGTGTGCTTGCTCGGGTATAATCAAATGCGAAAGTTTATGATGAGCCGTGGCGTCACTTTCATTTATTAGTTACCGTTACAGTAACTGTTTTCCTCTCTTATCAGCTTTCCTTTCTTATCAGTTTGGGTTTAGTTTTATTTGTTATTAACTCTGAATAACGGTATTTCATTTTCAGCAGCTTTGTCAGTTTTGAATTATTTGCCACTTTCAGAAGGTTCTTTTTSAATTATTCTCAGAAATTAGCTGTTTTCATTATAACCCTTATCAAATGTAGTGTTAATAATAGCAGGTCCCTACTACCTGTTTTGTTAACTTTCAGCTTAATGTCACTCTCCTTTGACGTCATAGTCTTGCTCTCCAACAGAGTTGTAACACTACTTATTCATTACCAGGTTGTTGGTATTTAAATATTTTTTATTTTACGCAGAATTCTTTCAACTATTTGAATATATTAGMGGCTTGCTGTACCAGCTTTTTCAAAACACACAAAAAAAGCAGTCATTTCAACTCTTCTTGCAACTTTGAGACTTCTATTCAAAACTCTTTCGTCGTTCCAACTCTTCTTGTACCTTCGTTATTTTCAATTCCGTTTGAAATTGGTTTTTCATATAGTATAGTAGCCTGCCCCATTATATATTATAAGACCTCCACTTGTCTTGCTTTCTACGCCCAATAGTTGAGAACAAAGCTTTTAATTTTATTTTTCACCTTAGACATTTTTCCAAGCTCATAACCAACTGAAAGTCGTTCTCTCTAGTCTGAGCTCACGGATCKCTTCCTCGATCGAAAGCGTAAAGCAGAATCAAGTTTTACTCTTGAAAACTCTAATCCTGATTCTATTTTAAAGAGACTGAGACTACWTACATACATACATGTATCAAARTATTCGTTCTGAAAAATTAAATGTGAAAAGAATATCATAMATTTTTATTTCGGGATCCCGAAAATTTTCGGTATTTAATAAGTATTTTTGAAATTTTCAGTAGTCATATGCTAATAGTTATAAATGTAACTACACTCTTACTTTTTTTAAAATTAATTTCGGGATCCCGAAAAATTTCGGGATTTAATATTTGTTTTATTTTTTTTAGTAGTGTGTAACTACGTTTTTACTAGATTTTTGAATTTGAATATCGGGATCCCGAAAAGTTTTGGGATATAATAGTTTTCATCTTTTGTTTTTAATTTCTAGTATTCACACGCTAACTTTTACGAAACTACTTTTTGGGTTTTTGAATTCGAATTTTGGGATCCCGGATATTTTCGGGATTTCATTATTATTATTATTTTTAGTTTTTTTTTAGTTGTCGTTTGCTAATTACGTTGATACTTCTTTTTTTGAATTTATGTTTGGGATCCCGAAAAATTTCGGGATTTAATTATTATTATTATTTTTTATTTTTTTGTACTCAGTGCTAATTTCTAACGACGATTGAATTGTAATTATGTACTTATGTCCTCGAGTTTATATTCTCTTTGCGCTCCAATGACAAATTTTGTGAATTTTTTTTATAAGGAAAGGAGGGTGATTTCTTTGGAAATCTTTGTTGAACTTTCGAACCTTTATAGTACAGCGAAAATCTTTAGCAATCGAGCGTTAGATGCTCAATTTTCTCTCAGATGCGAAGAGCCTTCCTCAAGAGCCGTTCAAATTGAATTAGGGTTGGATTAGACTGAATTGAGTTTAATTGGATTGGACTGGATTGGATTGAAATAAACTGAATTGGATTACATTGAATCGATTTGAGTTAAAATAAAGTACATTTACTTCAATTTGATTATTTAAAATAGTAATTTTAGGCTTTAATTTCTACAGCTGTAAAAGCCTCTTCTTTTCTATGAGCGCCTAAAAAAAGCGCTCTGAGTCAACAACTTTTTCTTTCCGAACTTGAAGTTTGCGCGCTTTACTACTTAATTCCGGTAAATCTTACCATGGGCCAGACCGTGCAGGTCAATGACTTTGTATTTTTTTCTGTTTTTTTTGTCTAATAGACCCAAAAATTCATATTTCACTTTACTCATCGCTTAAACGTTAGACATTTCATGCTTTCATTCATATTTGTACATTTTTTTCCATCGAACAGGAAATTGCTTTAATACCTACCGCTAGCGCGGTSGCAGGCGTCGTCTTTCACCTATATACCAACATACATACATATGTATGTATAGACATAAATATTCAAGTAGAGACAAGCAATATGCCCGCTGATGGGTATATATATAGCTGTATGTACATATGTATGTACTTATGTTGGTACTTCGGCCAGCCCAAGAGGCGAGCGTGACTGAAATAAGAATTTCCCATTAGTTTTGCTACAGCGTTACGACCGCTTCGGGAGGCTTTCATTGCCACCACCACCACCTACCGTTGCCAAAGCCAAAAAAAAAAAAAACAAAAAAGAAAGAAGGCTAACAAAATAAAGCAAAATGAAATGAAAAGAAAATAATAAGAATATTAACGAAAAGGCAATAAAAAGCGGCGCACGTTCAGCTTGCTGTTCGGCACAGTACCGCGGCGCRGCGTGGCGCGGCATTGCGCCTTCACTTAAACTCTGTTAGACTTGCGGTATTCTGTGCCATTTCCCTTCTTTTCACGACCAACAACAACTGGGCTACAACAAAAAGCGATTGCCTTAAATATTCAATCCAATATAAACCAAAACAATCCAATTCATTTTACCATATATTATTTTGTAACAGTTCGTTTCATTTCGCTCTCTTTGCGTACGTAAGAAYTGTACAACAAAATGCTTAATCCACTTGTCTTCCATATTCGTTTTTTTGGTATTTGTTCTTAATTTCTTCATTCGCTTACGATTGCAATTGTACTTTCTTCGTTTATATTTGTTGTTATATATAGCGGTTGTGCCCTATATATGTACTTGTGTCGGTCGGCGTGCGTGAAGATTTGCTGCAAAAATGGTTTGGTTCGAGATTTTGGCGTGAAAGTTTAAAGCTTTTTGCGAAAGCTCACTGCAAGCCTTTGTAGGAAAATGTGAAAGCTTGCTTTTTGGGGTAAAAACTTGTTTACTTCAATAATTTTTTAGAGTTGAGTTTGGTATTTGAACACTGGCTTGATAATATGGTATGAGTTAAGTACAAAATTGTAATTTTCTAGTTTGGAAAAAGATTTAAAAAGCTCTTAAGCTCAAATTTGAAAAGTTTCGGTTTTTTTTCCAAAATTTTAAGGAATTTTTAGATTAAAAAATATTTTATACAAGAAATACTATAAACAACTAAAAAAATTAATAAAAA
>NW_017537240.1:27005-28220 GCF_001853355.1 Bactrocera latifrons | reverse complement strand
TACTTATCAATTTTTATTCGTTTTATATAAAAAATTTCAAAAGTTGTAAACAAAATTTTTTCATAAAATTTTCAACTAAAAATTTGACTGCCTTATCCCGCCAAGCTCGAGCATACCATCTAAACAAACAATTGTTTATTTATTTATGAAATATTTTTAATTACAAAATTTTTACTATTCATCTGACTGGCAGCTAGCTGAAAAATTACAACGATTTATTGATTCAAAATTTTAATGTGATCATAAAACAGCCATTCGTCGTTGGAGTGTAGTGAATATGAATGAATGAATGTTATAAGTCAGAAAGCGCATAAAACTTGTGAGTGTGCGTGAGTGAAGTGAAGAGAAATGCAAAAAAGCCATAAATTAAGTTATCGAAAAATAAACGAAAATGTATCAGTTCAATTGTAAACACGTACCAGCGAGTGCTGAGTTGTTTCGGTTTTTTCGCTGCCACTTTTTTCCAACAAATTTTTCTTTTTCAATTATTTCGTGTCTAAAATTGTTTAATAGCAAGTTCTTAAGCAAAGTAGTGGAAACACAATGAAAATAAAAAAGCAATAACAAAAAAAAAAACGAGAAAAGAAAATTTTGACTATGACGTTGTTGCCAACGCACAAACCGCATATAGTACATGTATTTACATATACATATATAAAATATTTACTACATACATATATAAGTATAACTGATTGTATAAGTGTTTACTTAGCTGTTGCGTTTTATTGTAGTTTAGGCGCGGGAAATGCCTTAAAAATGCCGTTATTTCAGCATAAAATGACTTGTCTTGTCTTCACTGCTTGGCCTGCCGATTTGGCCGGCGAAAGTGCCTGCAGCGGYATTGGCATGACGCAGCGCCGTGTGCCTTTGGMATGCTCGCATAGAAAGCGTGTTGTTTTTGTTGGGCGCTGAGTGATCTTTGTGGTGTTTAGCATGTTTTTAGTATGACAATTTAGTATACCATTTTTCATTATTTTATGTTTTTAATTTTGTTTTTATTTTGCTCTTTTTATTTCATTACTTTACTCTGCATTTGTTTTATGCGCTTTTTTATGCGTCTGTCGACGCGAATTTRTCTTTTAGTTTTTGAGRTATTGTTTTGAAAYTTTGCACACGTTCTTTTCTGCACAAAAAGCTGCTCATTTGTTGGAATCGGGACTCTGTAGCATATAGCTGCCATATAAACTTATGAATCAATAGCAAGTCCTTGTATGG
>NW_017537240.1:25813-26775 GCF_001853355.1 Bactrocera latifrons | reverse complement strand
TTCACTCATTCGTTCGATCGTTTAGCTATTCAGCCGTGTTCGCTGGCTCAGCATTCATTCATGCGCGACAAGTGTCGTCGAGGCTTTGGCATCTTTACACATCTAGATGTGTATAAGAGACAGAGCATATACACAAACTTGACCTTGACTTTTAGAGATATTGATCTGAAATTTTATTCAACATCTTTTCTGCACAAAAAGCTGCTCATTTGTTGGAATCGGGACTCTGTAGCATATAGCTGCCATATAAACTTATGAATCAATAGCAAGTCCTTGTATGGAAAACTTTTTTATTTGATGAGATATCTTCATTAAATTTGACATATACTATTATCCAATGCGGTGCTACAAATCCTCAACCAATTTTTTTTAGATCGGACCAATATATCATATAGCTGCATACAAACTGACCGATCAAAAACAAGTCCTTGTATGGAAAACTTTTTTATTTGATAAGATATTTTCGTGAAATTCGGCGTAGATTAGTGTCGAAGGTAAGGCTACAATCTCTGAACGAATCGTTCCGAATGAACCAGTATAACATATAGSTGCCATACACACTGACGGTTCAAAAATAAGTTCTTGTATAGAAAACTTTTTCATTTGACAACATATCATCACGAAATTTAGTACAGAATATTTTCCAAAGTATCGCTTCAATCTACGAAGAATTTCTTGAGATCGAATCACTGTATCATATAGCTGCCATACAAACTGGCCGATCAAAAGCAAGTCCTTGCATGGAAAACTTTTTTACGAGATAAGGTATCTGTCCAAAATTCGGCGTGGATTATAGTCTAAGACGACGCTAACGATCACCAAACAAAATTTTCAGATCGGACCATTATAACATATAGCTGCCATGCAAACTGACGACGCAAAGTCAAGTCTTTGTAAGGAAAACTTTTTTCTTTGATGATATATCTTCACTAAATTTGGCTTGGATTATTGTCGAAATCAGC
>NW_017537240.1:19752-25808 GCF_001853355.1 Bactrocera latifrons | reverse complement strand
CCTCTGCATAGAAATGGTTCAGATCGGTCCACTATATCATAACGTTGCCATACAAATTGCTCCCACAAAATCAAGTTCTTCTATGGAAAACCTATTTAATTTGCCAAAATGCCTTCAAGCGCAGCAGAAGTTAACGTTTTTACTGCTTTTACATATTATGGTATCCGTCTTTCAACATTTTTTTTCGTGTAATACACTGCCATATCTACCGTTAGTGCACTGCCAATTTGACCTTAGCTGCCACTCATTCACTGCTGCATGATTGCTGCCTGCATTTCTTGATATACTTTAATTTAGAAAGCAAAGTAAGTGGAAGGAAAATTAAAAGTAAAAAAAAAGATGCATACAAATAAATAATTCTGCTAAGACTTCGTGATTGTGAATTTCTCATTATTTACATGCATTTTTTTATATAACAATTACGAATTATTATTCTCGTCCCAACTTTTCAATGCACTCATTTGTTGTCCGTAGGCGGGTTGTGTGAGGCGGCAGGGCGATTTGGTTTCGCTCGAAAATTGCCACTTTTTCAATTATTTGCGCTGCCATTGTTATGCTTGGTAATCAATAAAGCTCTGCACAGACAACCCTCTTACCCCGGCGCAGGCCTATAACTTCACACAAACTACCGTTTTGTATGCAGCCGCCTGCCATTCAATGATTCGTAGGATTTCGCCCCCATTTTCATTAAGTCCTTTTTCATTGGTTTTCCAATTTGCGCATTGCCGCCTCTAGAACTCAATATTTTCTCAGTACCCTCTTCTTTTTTTTCGGGACTTGCTTGCCGATCTCTATGCATATTGCTCGCATTCATATGAATTCTTAATAATTTCGCGCGTCTTTGCTTTGCTTGAGTGATTTTTTTCGTATATATATATATATTTTTTTTTTTTCATTATATTCCGCTTTCATCTGCTTCGTGACGAATTAGGCCATAGCTACTTTTKTATTTTTAACAATGCCGGATTTGCGCTGTTTCACACACCCACAGGCACACGTTTGCTCCTTGCCTTCGTGCCTTGCTCGCAGCCGTTTAGCGTATCCTTATCAAATATGCCTATTTCTTTTTGATATGCGAAGACGTGGRTGTGTGTGTGTGACATYGCCGCCCACTGTTTGTTATTCATCCATTCACTCATTCGTTCGATCGTTTAGCTATTCAGCCGTGTTCGCTGGCKCAGCATTCATTCATGCGSGACAAGTGTCGTCGAGGCTTTGGCATCTTAATTTCAATTTGAATTTGAATCCTCGAACACCATTCGAATTACCAATTGTTGCTCGCGTTTCCATGCAAATTTCARCGCCCTGGCAAGCGCTATTGTGTGGCGTGGTGAGGTGCTTAGTGTGGCATGGCATAATTTCCAAAAGTGCAGAGTTGTTTTTTCAGATTTTTCGTTTAGGATTTCAGTCTGAGATTTTGTAAGGACAGCACCTCATACCTACTTATATAATATCAGGGTTTCTCGGTTGTATCCTGTGAAGTAAATCTGCGTCCAAGTTCACATCATACCTTCAGTTCATTCCATTTTATCTCTATAGGTTCTTATAATGTCAGATAGAGCTTCAGTTCTATACGAGCCGAAGTTGATTTCATTCAGGACATCAACGTTTCAATCTAATTCTGATACTTCACCCAGTCCCTTGAACTCCGTAGCTCCTAGATATCTAAACTCAGATGGCGCTACAGTTCGTTACAAGCTGAAATTTATTTCATGCTGAATGTCAACATTTGTTGTGAAGTTTATAGAAACTTGATTGCTAATTCTRRTACTTCAATTAATCGCTTGACTCTGAAACTCTTGAAGCACCCTTGAACTCCGAAGCTTCTAGAGATTAGATATCTAAACCGAATTCTAAATAAGGCCGAACAGTAGCAGAGGAGTTGTTCTAGTTCCTCACTCTTGCCTACTTCCCTGCACTATTTAGATGTCGCTCGCATATGATGCCAGTAAGTTGTGACCTCTATCTAGAACAACAAACGTCATGCAGTCTTTTCGAGACGTGTGAGTATAAAGCATGCGTGTCCTTCTCTTCCCTTGTATATTATCTTGGCTATAGAAGATTTAAAAAAATTGGTTCATGTATGTATGTGTTGTATTCAATCTCTATGGACGATCTTCAGTGATTATATATGACCGGAATAGATTTTTAAGAGGAAATTTTAAGATTTTTGCACATAAAAATGGATAAAGATTCATCATTAGAAGCATATCTGACATTATGCTTATATATTTTTGTCAAACAATCAAAAAAAAAAAAAAAAAAAAAAAAATAACGGAATGTTTTATAAAAAAAAAAAAAAAAAAAAAAAAAAAAAAAAAAAAAAAATAACGGAATGTTTTTCTTGATCTATATTAACGATCTTCAGTGATCCTATATGATTTTTACATAAAGTTTCCAGATTTTTTGAATTTAGTAATTGAAAGAAAATAAATAAATAAAATCGGAATTCTATCTTCGATTACTATAAACGATCTTCGGCAATCATAGTATGTATACCATGATTCAATCATATGGGACCAGATTTTTAAAATGAGTTTTTGAGATTTTTTCAATTGAAAACGGAAAAAGATCGATCATTAGAAGCATAACAGTCAGTATATTGATGTATTATTGAAGATAAATTTGACTGAAAAATAAGAGAATGCTGTTCTCGATCTCTTTAAACGATCTTCAATGATCATATATGATTTTTTATTTAAAGTAATCACAGTTTTAGAACGTTGTTAGCGTTTGGTAAAAAAAAAACAAAGTCGGAATGCTGTCCTCGAACACTATAGACGATCTTCGGTGATCATATGGCATCGTGCCAGGCTTTCAAGATAAAGTTTTAGATTCTTTCAATTAAAAATGGAAAAAGATCGTTTATTAGAATCATAGAAGTCATTATATTGATATATTATGAAACTATTAAAAACAAATTTGCTTAAAAAAATATGAGAATGCAGTCCTCGATCGGTATCCCTCTTCATTGATCATATATGATTTTTACAGGAAGTTTTGAAATTTAGTTATTGGAAATTTGGACAGAGTATGCCTGTCCTCGATCTCTATAGGCGATCTTCAGTGATCATATATGAACGGAAACTAGGTTTTTTTAGTTAAAAAAATCAGTTTTTTTGGMCTAAGTAACTGAGGAAATAAAAAATCATGAATTAAAATTGTTCTTCTTGTGCTTCAAAAGCTATAAAAAATAAAGCCTTGTCTTTTTTTTACATCGCCATTGCTCCAWTTGTCCATTTGACACTAAAAAACGAAATATTCTCTATTTCTACTCAAATTCAATGCCAGCAGAGTTCGCAAAGCATACAATTAGACAACGCAACATACAAACAGACATACATACAAACAGACATGCATATACATGTATAAATAATAGTTAAGTGTCACATGTCCATGGACAATTTTTGCGGAACTCAGCAGAAACGAGTTGGCCGACTATATGCTGACAACATATGACCGCAAAACCGTGTGGCAACAGTGTTAAAATATAAACGTATGTGTTTGTATACAAGCTTATATAACAGTAGATGGTTAGCATTAGAAGATACGTGGCTAAAATTTGAATGTCAGAAAAATGAAGMGTCTAAAAAAAGCGGTGTCTTAAAAATTAGAACTTTTCTGCTTCAGCACACCGCTGGGAGAGTGGGAATTGCGTCGGTGGGGGGATGGCAAGACGARTTGACGGTGTAAGAAAAATTATGACATGAAACAACAGACACAAATATGTGCGTGGATAACTTTACATTGTACTTCCGTCCGTCCGACGGATGAGTTGAGTTCAGCACAGCTGACGGCTGGGATTGCCTTTGGACGGCTGGCGGCTGACTGGTTCGMTGATGGGTTCAATGAGTTGGTGGCGTTTGTGCATTTGTCAGGTTCAAGAAATCAGGCTAAATATATAATGACATATAACTCACATATACACATATATTTCTATATATGTACTTATGTATGGGTGTGTATGTAAAATATTATATTTGTGTAGGACAGGCACATGTGAGCATGATGGATTTCGTTGATTTTTTTTACGTTTTTGGACATATTTACATATGAATATACGTATCTGTGCGTGCGTGCACACGTGTATAATTGTGTTTATATACATACATAAATATCAACATATACGCACTGTCATACAAATGAATGTAAATATGTCGCATTACTCAGCTTTGAAAACATTTCTACGTTATTGCGCGCCTTTCTACTGCCGCTATACAATATATAAAATGCACACATACCCAAACACAAACACACACATATKTATATGTGCTTGTGGGTTTACCTGTGCGCCTGAAAGTTGGTTGTGGCCGTGGCCGCGTGTGTGATGGATGCCTTTAATGCGTAATAAGAAGCGTTGAAAAACGTGTTGAACATTTTAAGCGTTTTGTTGTTGGTAATTGAGAGAATATTTTTTTTATTGTTTTTTGTACTATATGGGAAACAAGCATGCGGGTCGCGGAAAAGTAAAATTAAAATTATATTGAAAAGGTAAATGCATGAGAAAAAATAAATAAAACGCGAGCGGAAATAAAAGTGTGGAAAAATAAAATTAAGTAAACAAAAAATGTTGTTGCGATGCTTATTAAATAAATCACTTAACATAAAAAACTAGAATAATATAAATAGGCAATATAAAATATATATATATATAAAAGTAAGAGCAAAAAATTACAAAGAAAAAAAATATTACACATATTATATAAACAGTTTATACTAATAAGTAAAATAGTTTTCCATACACGAACTTGATTTTGATCGGAGAGTTTGTATGGCAGCTGTATGAAATAGTGGTCCGATCYATACAATTTCTTCTGAGATCTCACCGTTGCCCAAGGTAATAATTCATGMCAAATTTCGTGAAAATATCTCCTCAAATAAAMAAGTTTTGCATACAMAGACTTTGTTTTGATTRTTCAGTTTGTATGGCAGCTATATGCTATATTATTCCTATCTGAACAATTTCTTCTAAGATYATAGCATTATTACATATAGTAATCYMTGCCAAATTTCGTAAAGATATCTCGTCAAATACAAGAGTTTTTAATACAAGGATTTCATTTTGATCGTTCAGTTTGTATGACAGCTGTATGTTATAGTAGTCTGATCCGTACAATTTCTTCCGAGATTTTAGTGTTGCCATAGGTAATAATCCATGGAAAGTTTCGTGAAGATATCACGCCAAATAAAAAAGTTTTTCATACAAAAAATTCGTTTCGATTGTTCAGTTTGTACGTCAGCTATATGAAAGAGTGATCCGATCTGAATAATTTATTCGGAAAGTGTAGCTTTGCTTTCAGTTATTTTCCATGCCAAATTTCGTGAACAAATAAGTTTGTATGACAGTTATATGCTATATTATTCCTATTTAATTAAATTCTTCCCAGATTATAGTGTTGTCGCATATAGTAATCTACGCCAAATTTCCTGAAGATATCGCGTCAAATACAAAAGTTCTTCATCAATGACTTGATTTAGATCGTTCGACCTGACCTAGATTTTGTATATTTGAGCCTCTGGATAGACTCCACTTTGTGGTGGAAAAAGCACGCAAGAAAAACTATAGTTAAAAGCACAAAGGCCTTCGTGGATGTGCGAAAACCTGGCCGGAATCCATGGAGTTGCATGTGTCGCAAGTCAGGAATTAGGTGATTGTATGCCATAATAATAAGACCAATAATGAGCCTTAAACAATATTAAGCTTAAACTCACTTTCCAAGTTGCCCATTTGGCGCAATTCCTCCGAGCCCGACAACAGTGTTCAAAGTTGTTATGAGACTTACTCCGCTCCACAATGTGTTCGATCCAACTGCAAAACCAACCATGCTGGGCATGAGGACGTTATAGAGGGCTCTGGCCGGGGAAAAGTGACATCGTCCACTCTCCAAACCCTTTCCTCCATCCTTGATGTGAATTGCATATACAATTTATAAGATAAATTTTCCGTAAGGTGGAAAATGTAAAGAGAGATAAACTGAGCTTGATTTCATTAGGTGATGCTTTGTAGAAAGGGAGGAGGGTACAACTTACCATAGGGCCAGTTAATACCTCAATAA
>NW_017537240.1:12808-18647 GCF_001853355.1 Bactrocera latifrons | reverse complement strand
TATTTATTTTTTTGTGTATTTTATTAAAATTATTACTCAACTAAAAAATTAAAGAAAGTGAGACTATCCAATAGTATGCATTTTTTTTTCTGTACAAAACAAAAATTATATGTCAACTAAAAATTGTTTTAAGCCTCATTGAAGTTGTACAAAAAAAAGTTATATTAAATTTCATAATTGGAAAATCACAATTGAAATGCGAGTCAGCTTGCGTGTCAAGCAAATTGCCAGAGAAATGGCTCATCAGCATTTGCGAAAATAATTATATATTTTATTCTACATATTATTCACTGTATACATAAATTTGTATGYTTGTATATACATATGTATGTGTAACCTTATATAAAGCCGTAAACACTTATATTTAGTTATTTATATGCGTGTTTTTTCAGCTCGCTTGCCTACTCTTCCGTGTAATTAATTTAATTGTGAATTTATTTATGTGCCTGAATACAAACATACATACCTACATATGTATGCATGTGCGTACTTATTATTTTTAACCTTAAAGTAAGCAGACCACCAGCAAATTTCAGCATTTATGCTACAAGCTGCTCTCGCGCTCTCACACACCAAATCCACTTTGCACTAAACCGGCTGCCGCATCCCACTCGAAGACGTCGGTACATATTATATATGTATATGTACATAGAATTCGTGTAATCATTGCCGCACGTAATGGCACTGAAAAACAAATTAAACAAAAGCCAAGACAAATTAGAGCAGAATAAATAATATATACAAGGAAAATTATACAGCCATACTATGTATGTATGTATGTGTGTGTGTGTGTGTGTAGAAAATTATGTAAAAAGTGTTAGCACATTTATTATGCTTGTACTCGTATATGCATATATAGGTATATGTATGTGTGTGTGTTAGCCACACTTTTTCCAGTGCAAAATAAACAAAAAATCGCATGACATATTTGTGAGTGCGTATGTGTGTGTGACACGAACGCAAATGACGAAACTTTGTGCTGCTGAAATTACTACTGACTTACATACATGCACAACACATACCCATAAAAACACACATACAACTACAAGCAACTATGCTCGCCAGCTCGCTGGCAAAGGTCAAAAGGCGCGCTCACAGCCTTAATTGCTTTCATATATCTACATATACATATRTACCAATACATATGTATATATATTTATATATATGTGTGCATGTGTGTCACTCGGTGTCGCTCGGTTAAAGTCTGTCAAAGTTTAGTAGCGAACTTTTTACTCTCGTTTGGATAATCATTATTCTGAAATGTCAACAAAGTTTAGTCCGTGTGTCGTCGTAGGTGTAGTCGAGAGTGCAAAGTTTGCCTCGTAACACGGAAATACGTGTGCTGCAAGCGGAAATGTAAATTTGTTTTTCTTCCTTATTTCATTATTATTTCATATACTTCATGTTTTTATTATTAATTTTCTTTTGTTAGTATTTTTCTTCGGTGTAATTGTCGAAAATATTGCTACAAGTTGTGTTGGTGATGACTAAAACCTGCCACTAATATATTTATGTGTGGCAATAACGGTGATATTTCTGGAGTCAACATGAAAAATAATTACCTCTTGTTGTATATATTTGTAAGTTTCTTGTATTTTCGACGAAACGACAAGGATTTTTTGGTTCAGTCATTATGATTCTGGCCTTTAGAGTTCGTACTTCAAACAAATAATAGGATATCTGTGGAAAAATGTTATGAATACAGTCCGCTGGTATGCCAAATTTTCAATTAAGTTCCTAAGCCATCTTTTCCAGACTATTTTAAGGTATAATCTTAACTCTCTTACACGATGCTTGTCTTGTGTTTGCTCTTAGCTTGACTTATGTATTCTCAGAACTYTGTTATGATATGAAAACAGTCCTCTGGTATGCCAAAATTTTCAATTAAGTTCCTAAGCCATCTTTTCCAGACTATTTTAAGGTATAATCTTAACTCTCTTACACAATACTTGTCTTGTGATCGCTCTAAGCTTGCTCTAAGTATTCTCAGATTTCTGTTATGATATGAAAACAGTCCTCTGGTATGCCAAAATTTTCAATTAAGCTCCTAAGCCATCTTTTGCAGACTATTTTTAGGTCTAATCTTAACTCTCTTACACAATGCTTGTCTTGTGTTTGCTCTTAGCTTGACCTATGTATTCTCAGAACTCTGTTATGATATGAAAACAGTCCTCTGGTATGACAAAATTTTCAATTAAGTTCCTAAGCCATCTTTTGCAGACTATGTTGAGGTATAATCTTAACTCTCTAACACGATACTTGTCTTGTTCTAAGCGTGCCCTAAGTATTCCAAGACTTCTGTTTCAAGAATTTACTTGTCACATTTGTCTCGAAGCATGTTAGCATAACTCGTACATGTTAGCATATAACTTRTTAACAACGCYACCGAACAACTTCATCTCATGTAATAATTGTCCTCAAATTGTATAGAACTGTTTCCATTTTAATAAAAAATGTTAACTGATCTACCGCCATAAAGAACGTTAGCCTTCGGCAGAATCGCCAAATCACTATTCTGAAACAGCGGCAAGGTTACTTTAAAATAAAAAATAAACAATATGGGTAAAATTATTGTGATCCACATTGTTCTAAAATTTTCGAAATTATACTTAGAAAATGGAACGGAAGAGCTGTAGAGGTGCTCTATAGTATAGTTTTTCCTTATAAAAAGTTCTGCGATTTTCTGTCAAGAAAAACATTTTACTGCCAGACGTTTTTGGGTGAGTACAAAAAGGTATTTAAAAAACACAATTTTAAATTCAATGTTTCTTGAATTATCAAGAGATGTTTCGAAGTCTTTAGCGTAGCTACATAAAACAGGTCTTTACTTGCGAATATTTTAGAGAATGTGGATAAAACAATTTGGCCAGTTTTTACCTATGACCGAGTCATGGATCTAATATGAACTATCCACTCAATTTAAGAACAATAGATCAGCCTGCCACCCAAGATTTTCAAACGTATTTGAAGACAGTGGTTTATTTTTAGGTYCTTTGGTTTACCAAATCTTGGCACTTTTCTTGTCTACTGACCATAAAATATTTTTTTTTGAAATCTTCTGTTTTCTTCTTTGAATTGGTAAGGTTTTTTTACGTGGCGAGTCCCAAACCCAACCCACAACCTTGGTGTGAGAGCTTTCGCCTTCTCACTTTATCTCGCCTTCGAATGGATGTTTTTTTGACTATCCGGAGGATACTTGGTCTAAGACTGGCAGTCATGATCTACTTGAGCCAAATGTAAAGGAATCGTTTCTGGCCACTTCCAAGTGAATGGTGCTCGGAGAACTTCGCTCATTTGCGTGAACTTTTACACATGGCTCCCTCCATCCATGAATTTATTAAAAAATYATCCAATGATTAAAATAATAAAGCAGATAACCAAATTTCACCTGATTCGAATATGTCACTGTATTCATAAAAATACTCCTCATTTGTTTAATAACTTGCCGAATGCTATCATAACGAGCTGCCAACTTCAAGCATCTATCCGCTTCATTTGTTTGYCAATGTGAACTTTGCTCTTCATTTTGCTCAAATTCTAACTTTATTTAATATTTTCTTTATTGATTTGCCGTCGTCTCGCCGCTGAAAGCAAGCAGTTGYAGCCATGAGTTGTGAACTCGCTCAACATTTTCTACTCGTATCTCTACTGCTTCGTCTTTCGGCGCGTTATTATTTTCTTAGCACTTCACTTTTCTKTGCTGCACTTTGTTTTGAAGAGCTTCACGGAAAATACTTGCTGGGGAAATGAGGCTTTTGACCGATTTTTTTTAAACTGCTGCTGCCGTTTTCYAAGTGGGAACGGTGCTACGGGGGTGAGCTGCAATGTTTGTTGGCCAAAATTGAGTTGTGAAGTGCAGCGCATTTTTCTCATAAACAATTTTGATGAAATTTAATTTTTATGTTGACTACACGAGGATCTATTAATTGACTGTTTTTTTCCTAATATATTTCTCTGTATATCGATTTGTTGAAGTAATCGATAACTAGCGCCTTTTAGGTAGCTTTGAGCTTCTAACATAGTCTTTACTGTATAAAATAAAGTTTTTCCAATAAAGTAAGTAAGTCAGAAAAATTTAGAGGGGTCGATTCGTTTCGAACATTCGATTTTTCCGATACAATTTAACTTAGTGTTTAAAATTTTTTCGCTTTTCATTGCGGTTTTAATTTTATCATTTGCAATATTAATCGATTACTTTTTAACAAATATATCAATAAAAATATATTTCTATTGTAGTTACTTGAAATTTGACAAKAATTATCGATTAAATAAAGTAGTTTTCCGCTTTAATAAACAACTGTTAAAGCTAAAAAACTATCGATAAAAATTAATCGTTTATTCGTATTACCTTTAACAAATTTATCAAACCAATAACTCAATGTTTAGAATTATCGATAAAAATATTTATCGAAAATTTTGCTATCGATTATATCAATAATAATATTCCTGTTAAAGGTATTCATAACGAAAGTAATTATTTTTTAAATTTTCACTTCTCATCAATACAATTTTATCGATAAAATTGTTTAAATGTTTTCGATAAAACTCCAATCACTACTATTTATGAAAATTTTCAACTGTTRATTTGTTAAGAAAATAAAAATTTTGTTAAGAAAAAAAATTTGTTAAGCAAAATAAGAAATAGCACAAGCATTAACACTTAAATAAAATCAATTACATTTTTAKCGATAAAAGTTAAGAAAATRYTTTTTTTTTTTTAATTAAAACTTTAAACTTTAGTAAAATGATTTGATTTTGTGCAAGATTTTCAGAAAATTCAGGAAAACTWATAAGCTCCTTTCAAAATTCATATAGAAAAATTTTGTATTTCTCAGAAAACTATTTAAAGCTTTGCTGAGAGTTTTGTGAAAGTTTTTAAAATTTTTTAACTAGGATTAAATTCCTACTATTCGCTTAAAGCTTGATATTCAAATCAAACTAATGTGAAAAATATTGAAYTCTTCGGAAAACGCTTCAAAAGCTTTGGTAACAGTTTTCACTCGTGTGAGCTTCGTAAAAGCTTCTTTTGTTTTGATCTTTGGTGTGCTCATCGATGAACCTTGCAGAATTATTTCCGTTGTCGTAATTTAATGCATCTAAATTACGCTTACAAAGTTGCATTCTTTGACAAGAAACAGATTGTCTTCTCAAAGCTAATTAAAACAGTAATCATTCCATCTAAGATAAATATAATTAAAATATTGTTACAATGAAATTCCAATATGTCGAAATAAATATTTATCCGCAGTATTTATAGCAAATACATTACAGAAGCGTGTACAAATACATAAATAACTCACACACTCACACATACGGAGCTAAAGCTACAGCGCGAGCCATTGATTTCCCCATATTCAGCCAAGCAAAACAGATTTTCAATAGCCGGCATTTTATTGGCTAATTATGACGCTTTCGGAAAGACGTCTTTATTGTCTAACTGTTGATTAAATACACATATGTATTTACAAAGGAAAAACAAAAAACAAGTACACACGCATACAAAGTATTTCGGCGTGGCAGACTAAGTAGTCAGCAATGAGAACAGTGAAAAAAATTGTGTAAAAATTTCCCAGCCGCCATTTAGCCGAGGGCAAGCAACAACAATGAGGAAATAAAAACCCAAAATTCAGAAGTAATTATTTTAAATTGCATTTTTGTAATTTCCTACTTTGCTTTTGGCATTTTGATCTTACACTTTTACATAATTAACGGTGGCAGGAATCTGGGTATTTATTGTTGTTCCATATTTTTGACTGCTTTTTCACGCAATATGGGGCGTAAATAATTAATGAAATAATTTTGTGTAATTATTGCATTGCTGGCGAAAAAAAAAAATAAA
>NW_017537240.1:10040-11776 GCF_001853355.1 Bactrocera latifrons | reverse complement strand
TTAAAGCTTTCAATAGAAACTTGTCAGTTTTGCGCAATATATTTATATAGTATTGCCAAAAGCTTTCCTATGAGCTTTAAAAATAAGAATCAATTTCCATAAAAGCTTTTYAAAGCTTCCAGAAAAGTTTGTTTTAAAAATTTCACTATAAATTTGTCAGGTGTTCGCAATTTCTTTATATATCAAATCCAAAAGCTTCTAAAAAAGCTTTATTTCAGTTTTGCGAAGCTTTCGTTTCTTTTCCAACTCCCAGTTGGAATTGGATGATTGAAAAAATATCAAGTGCTATGACTTATTTACTCACTTGGTGYAGCTATTTGAGAAAATGGGTGAATAACTGTCGTTTGTAACCCAAATAGCTAACAACAACCGCTAAATCTTTTAAGTCGAATGTCTTGACAAGATGTCGCGCTACATTAACTGCAAGTGAAAGGAATTTTTGGAGCAAGAAGTGGAAAATAGCGATTGATAGGCGGCATTAAAAGCATTTTAAGCGCAAAAAACTCTAAATGTTTGAAATGTCACACCCAGAGATATACATACATACGGGCTTACGCATGTAGATATTTGTACATACATACATATATACTTACCTAGTATATATTTATGTACAAGCTTAGTAACAGTCAAACAGCGACAGTCGCTTAAAAGTGACTAAAAAGCCCTCCAGCTCTAACGGCCTAACGTTTTGTATTTGCGTATATGTRTGTATGTATGTATGTATGAATGTATGTATGTGATCCATTTATTGTCGGCGCATTGTAGTGTAACTATCGCGACTCAAAATATCGTGTTGGCTTAGCTAAACATGCAGCTCCAGATATCGTTTTTAAAAGATATAGCATAGAAGCATGTGTGTGCCTGTGAGTGTGTGTGTGTCTGTGAAATGACATACCTCTGTGCCAAGTTAAATGCGCTCATTACGCTTTAAACGCGTTTTAACCGTAATTAAACGACTTTTCGTGCTAAATACTTCATTCACATAAATGTGTACATACATAAATAAGTGTATACTTCAACTTTGTATGCCCTGAACAGCGTACGAGTATATGAAGTTTGCGTTGAAGGTACTAACMTGTTGCGAATTAGTCCCTTAGTTTTTGAGATATCGCTTTGAAATTGTACACATGCCCTTTTCTTGTAAAGGAGCTGCTCATTTGTCGAAATCGTCAATATCGGATCACTATAACATATAGCTGCCATACAAACTAACCKATCCATACAAGTCTTTGTATAAAAACTTTTTTATTTAGGAAGATATCATTTCGAAATTTGGTTTGAATTATTGTCTAAAATAGCGCTATATTCCACGTAGAAATGATTTCGATCGGACCACTATAACATATAGCTGCCATACAAACTGACCAATAAGAAAGCAAATAATGCACTTTTTATACCCTTTTACGCTATAGAAATGCATCTGTGCGGTATTATAGCTTCGTTACAGTCGTAGTTAACGTTTTCTCTGGTTTATCCCACAATTGTACACACACACACATACATACAAATATGTAGAACTCAATTGCAAAAGTATATCTGACAGCGCCAGCTTAGATATATTGTGGATTGCTACATTGTTAACATGCTTTTGCAATGACTGGCGCCCGCATACTTTGTTATACTACTATTGTTATTGTTGTTATCCTCATTGTTGTCTCATTACAGGTGCAAAAGTGTTGCAGCGCAATCACGTAGTTGTGTTACTTTGTAACACTAGCCATTTTCAGGCAACTTAC
>NW_017537240.1:7015-8741 GCF_001853355.1 Bactrocera latifrons | reverse complement strand
AGAGCAGCTGGCAACTCTATTAAGAAATATTCTGTAATATTTGTTAATATTTTTTACGCTATTATTCCATTTCTGTTTCTTTTTTTACTCAAAAATAGTTGGCAACCCTGTCAAGTGAAAAAATTTTATAATTCAGAGCAGCTGGCAACTCTATGAAAACTATTATGCACGTATTTTTTACGTTGTTTATTAATTTGTGCATTTTTTTGTATCGAAAAATAGTTGGCAACTCTGCCAAATGAAAGAAGAACACATGTAGAGCAGCTGCCATTAACTGCTGAAGTATTATCTTCCTTTATTATAATAAATTCACATATTTTACATAAATTTCAAAGCATCTGCTAACAGCTAGCGTTCACAAGAGAGATCACTTTAGGTTCAAAAATTTCTGAATCGATAACCGAATTTTCACCATATATAAAAACTTAACCCAACTATTCTATTTTGGTTGTAACCTAAGTGCGACGTAGCTGCTAGAAAGGTAGGCAGAGGGAGGGGTCTGTTCCGGTCTTTTTTGATCTGTTGACGTATAGTATCTGTGCCTTAATGAGGTCTGTTGTGCAACCACCGGGTCTAAATAAACTCCCCTCATTATATTAATTCCTCTCTGAATCACCCTGTGCTTCTAATACAATTTTTCAATACAAAAAGTTATATCTATGCAATCGCCGAAACATCGCCAAGAAACCCTCGGCAGATTCTTATAAAAATTCCTGCATTCTGCTTGAAAAAGAATTAAATTATTTATAATATAATAACTAAAGCAAAACATTATTAATCTCATTAAATGCATGGCTAGAACCACACTTTGTTCCGCACAGTGTGTTCGTTTCCTACAGAAATTGCTATTTTATATTTTTTACTTCCCTAAAAGTGTTTTATTTTGAAATGTTATCGCAGGCATTTGTGCTTTAATACAGTTTTTACATATCACTCATACCATATAGGTACATATACTGACACATACACCTGTCTGCTTTCGAAAATTGCTTTTTCTAAAATCACAGCAAAAAACTAAAAATAAAAATTTTTTTTTTCTGATACAAAGCACATCTGCTTCACTTGCTCATATAGTGCCTACTTCTAGTAAAACATGTGTGTTTTTTAATTACCAATTCGAGTTAATTTTTTTAAGGTAGGGTCTGCAATTATGCTTCTATATATCTTCTAAGCTCTGTAGATTTAATGGATTTGCTGTTGATTTTGGTTAATTCCAATTTGATATGTGGCGCAATTTTGTGGTATTTCTGCACTTAAAAGCCTATAAAAGCATTTCGTATGAATTTKATTGTTTTTTCTTTGTGCTTTTCAACAGCATTTTTGTTTTTGTTTATAATTTGTTTGTTTCTTTGTAAACGTTTCGGCATTTCGTCGGTGTTTGATGAAGCCACGCACAGTGGATGCTATGTGGTTGGTGTGGAAATGTACAGAGTTGATTTAGTGGAGCTCAAGAGTTGTTGCAAGCCGAGATATTTGGAGCAAATAGAAGTTTTTACAGAATGTTTGGAACATRTCAGTGGTCGAAATAAGGAAATAATTGGATTGAGCGCTGAACACATATTATGTATATCAACATAATCATTTTATTAYATTTCCTTATTGAAAACACAATTTTTCACCGAAGAAAAATTTCAAAATCCAACGAAACACTTGAAAGATGGGCTTTAAAATCTCAGATCCCATAAACTTGCTGACACGTGTTGGCTTTTTTGGTAGACTTATGTAT
>NW_017537240.1:3372-6455 GCF_001853355.1 Bactrocera latifrons | reverse complement strand
AAAATGATGAATGTAAAATTCCCAAGTTAACCGGTTGGACAAGTGTTTTTTTATAAAAAATGTTAACTACTACCCTATTAATGTGGAAATTTTGAAAGTGTTGCCAACTTTTTTACAACTAAAAATTTCAATTCAGTTAGTTGGATTATAGAAATATTTTATAGCATAAAAATCTTTCAATTAATTTTAGGAACTATCTTAACTAGAGTTGCCAMCTATTGCTGACGTGATTTTTTAATCTTTCAAAATATGGCAAAAATACTCATACCAAGCGGTTTGAAAAAACTTTACTTCCAATTTTACAGGGTTTATCACGTTATCTCCAATATAAAAATTCAATATTTAGTTGGATTATGGGAAAGAAATATTTAAAAAAAAAAAAAAATTTTGAAAATATTTAAACAAGAGTTGCCACCTATTTTTTGTATGATTTTAATTATAGCCCTAAAAATATAGCTAAGATAGATAAGTTAAACGGTTGGAGAAAACTTCATCCTAAAAAATAACAATTAGCAGCGCAAAATGCACAAACTTAGAAAGTGTTGCCAACTTATTTGGAATAAAAAGTTTCAATTTACTCAATTTTAAGTTGGCTTATAGTATACCAACATTTTTTTAAATAGTTAAAGAAATTATTTGAGCTGGAGTTGCCACCTTTTTACAAAAAAAATTTCATAACCTAAAAATGTAGTTAGTAATATCTTTGTTGTACTTTTTAGGAAAATTTTCTTTCAYGACAAATAGTATTTATTATAGAGTTGCCAGCTAGAAAAATAATATAAAATATTTATTTTAAATAGAAAGTTTTAAATAATGGAGTCCTAAATACAAAACCCACACCCTTTAATTGTCCAATTTTAGTATACAGTTTCTTAGAACGCAGACTATTACAAAAAAAACAAAAAACAAGTCCAAAAGACCAGACAGACAAAGCAAGCAAGTACATACTAGTTTGCATACATACATATGCACRTAGTATGTACATTTGTTGTACGTATGCAATCCACGACGTCATTGCAACAGCAATTTCGAAAATTTTCCGAAACACGCAATGAAAGTGAAAAGCCCAACAGCGCTACAACAACAACAACGAAACAGCAGAATAGATATTGCGCTTGTTTATTAAATAAATTATAAACATGCAAAACGAGCAGTGAGCTAAAAGCGCCTCCTAGGCGAGAGYTAACRCTGTTTTTGTTGTTGTTGCACCAATAACTAACTTGTAATGCGAAAAAGCTTCAAGTTGGAAAATGTCATAGCCGCATTAACGAGACACTAACGGGTTTTAGCGCGCACGCACACATATATACATACATACACACATACATGCATACATATTATTTAATATACACACACATCTACAACAAGGGTATGGCTTGGCTCATGTATTAGTGCTGTGTTGCAATTGTAGAAAGCGTCGTATCAGCAGAATTTTTGCGCTAAAACCAGCTGCCCGCTTAGTTGAAGCAAAAGCAACTGCACTAACAATAGCAGCGCAATATAACAATAACAATAAAATTAAACTAAATAAATAAACAGCAATACATATGGGTGTATGTATATGTGTTATATAAGTATGTATGAATGTATGTAGGTATGTATGTTTGTTGGTATTTATATTTGTAGGTAAGAAAGCATACCCTTGACTAAAGGTATGTGGATAAACGTGCTGCTGCCACTGCCTTTTATAGCGCTCGATATTTCTATTTATTTAATTTGTGGCATTATTTATTTACATATGTGTATGTAAGTATATATTGATGTGTATTTGTTTATAAATTACACGCTGTTGTTGTTGCAAAAGTCATTTAGAGCAACTAAACGCGGTTGGGAGCTTCAAGCGGATTAGATTGAATAGTAGTGCTAAGAAAAATTTAATGGATAATATATATGTAAGTATGTACATTTATATTTATATGTTAGTATGTACATTTATATTTACGCATACATATGTACATATATGAATTTCGTAAAGATATCTTGTCAAATAAAACAAACTTGATTTTCATGGGTCAGTTTTTATGGCAGCTATATGTTATAGTTGTCCGATCCGAGAATTTTTTTCAGATATTATAGTGTTGGGTTGAATGATATTACATGCTGAATTTCGTGAAGATAACTTAACAAATAAAAGAGTTTTCCATACAAAAACTAGATTTTGATCGCTTTGTTTGTATGGCAGCTATATACTATAGTTGTCCGATCCGAGAATTTTTTTCAGATATTATAGTGTTAGGTTGAATGATATTATATGCTGAATTTCGTGAAGATAACTTATCAAATAAAAGTGTTCTCCATACAAAAACTAGATTTTGATCGCTCAGTTTGTATGGCAGCTATATTTTATAGTAGTCCGATCTAGACAATTTTCTCTGAGATTACCTCGATGCTACGAATAATAGCTCACGAAAAATTTTGTGACGATATCTCCTCAACTAAAAAAGTTTCCCATAGAAGCACCTGATTCCGATCGTTCAGTGTGTATGACAGCTATATGCTATAATGATGCAATCCGAGAAATTTTCTCAAATCTTATAGTGTTGCCTTGAATAATATTTCACGCCGAATTTCGTGAAGATAACTTGTAAAATAAAAAAGTTTTCCATACAAGAACCTAATTTTCAGCGATCAGTTTGTATGGTAGTAATATGCTATAGTGGTCCTATCTGAACGATTTCTTCGGAGATTATAGTGTGGCTTTAAGTAATGCTGCACGTCAAATTTGGTGACGATATCTGCTCAAATAAAAGAGTTTCCCATAGAAGCACCTGATACCGATCGTTCAGTTTGTATGGCAGCCATATGCTATAGTGGTTTGATCAGAACAATTTCTTCGGAGATTATTGCGTTCCCCTGAATTATATTCCATGCCAATTTTCGTGATGATATTTTGTCAAATAGAAAGATTTTCCATACAAGCATATGATTTTATACATACACATAAAGGTTTATACATACATATAAAAATATATATGCGTTTCTATGCAAATATATACATACATACATATGTATATAGAATTCTCAGTTAAAGCCTGCACGCCGCGTGAATGCATTTACAAATCTCGATTTGGCACAAAAGTCAA
>NW_017537240.1:0-1782 GCF_001853355.1 Bactrocera latifrons | reverse complement strand
TCTATTGTAACGAATTTACGTATTTTGCTTTTGGATTTGATATGATTTAAGCAGATACATCTATCTACCTCCACACCAGACACCTATTTTCGGAGGTACTCCTGGATTGCAGATCGGCTTCAGCATCAAGGCCAGCCAAAATGTTTCAAAATGAGTCACCGATTATTAAACTATATTGAATTTTGTAAATGTATATTATTTTTTATTTATTTTTGACAAAATTAATATAAATTAATTAAATAAGATAAAACGTGTTTTTGCTGATAATTTAAAAGAACCGATAATTGAGTCAATTAAAATTTAATATATTACAATTGGGTAAATTTTGAGTTTAATTTGCATTACAATTACCGAAAGGCTAGCAAAAATAAACTCTGGAATAATAAATTGAGTCAATTAAAATTTAATTTATTATAATTGACTCCATTTTGAGTTTAATTTGCATTAAAATTATTAGAATGCTAGTAAAATTAAAGTCTGAAGCAATTAATTTGAGTTATGAGAGCTTCAGTTAGCCGCTTAATGGAGTCAAGTAACATTTTATTTATTATAATTGAGTCAATTAACATCTAATTTATTTTTTATTATTAAAAAATTTACTAAATTAAAGCCTTAAATATTTCAGTTAGGTTGTAWGCAGTTTAGGCAAACGCTTAATTGATTCAATTAAGTATTTATATAATTTAATTAATAAAAAGCTATCCAAATTAAGATCTACAGGCATTTCAATACACAAATAATTGCATCAATCAACATTTAATTGATATTAATTATTAAAACACTTACTAAATTAAAGTCATAAATTATTAATTTAGGTCAAAAGCGTATAATTAAATCAGTTAACATTTTCTGCTATTAAGTCAATTAACGCTCACTTTAAGAGAATTATTGAAAAACGGGTTAAATTAATTTTTAGAGGCATGGGRTAAAGTAACAGCCCTTCCATATCGCCGCTTAATTGAGTCAAGTAAAATTTCATTTATTATAATTGAGTCAATTAACATGTAGTTTATTTTTTATTATTGAAAATTTTACTGAAATAAAGGCCTAAATATTTTATTTGGGTTATAAGCAATTTAAGTGCWCGCTTAATTGATTTAATTAAATATTAATACAATTTAATTAGTGAAAAGCTAAATAAATTGAGATCTAAAGCCATTTCAGCCCGCGAATAATTGAGTCAATTAATATGAATTATTAAAATGTTTACCAAATTGAAGTCATAAATAATTAATTTAAGTAAAATRCTTAATTGAGTCAATTAACACTTAATTTATTACAATAAAGTAAAAAAATCCTCGAAATTCAAAGCATCTTCTAAGGAGGTCAGAAGGAATTTTATTTTAATTCGAAATGCTGGCCTACCATCGCTAAATTTGATTATAATATTGTCAATTTCTTTTTATGGAAAATTGCGATATATTTTAATATAAATTTATGACTTAAAAAAAAGAAATGAATGGCTTCTTATGCCTTCACAATCGCGGTTTAGTTTCCAGCACTGCTTGGCGTGCCATTTGTGGGTCCGGCCAAGCCTGCACAGCGCTGCATTAAGGCCTGTTTTGTGTGCGTGCGATTTTATTACGTTTTCAAAGTATTTACATAAATATATATATACAAATATATGTATATACATACGTATAGATATATAAGGGTACGTGCATAAATTTGTATGCAACCGATTTGCTGTGCGTGTGTCCGTGTGCATGTGYATTGAATTTCGCTGACCCACAAAACCGAGCTTAAAAATCACATGCAGCTACAACAACAGCAATAGCAGGC
>NW_017537239.1:12855-124558 GCF_001853355.1 Bactrocera latifrons | reverse complement strand
TGCGCTAAACGCGCATCCGCTAAATTCTTAAGTGAGCGAAACACGCGCAAACCCTTTTAGCTGACCAAGCATCTTTGGTCACGTAGGCCGGCTCAAGCATAGGTTAGATTATAAACCTTAAAGTTAAGTTTTTCAGTTTTTGTAATAAAGCTCAACAGAAGCACATAGTGCTGCTTATAAAAAACGCATTGTTTTATTTTTTATGTTATACAAGATCTCGTGACTCTTGTGTAACTATGTTAGTTATGTGTATACTTTTGTTTTATCGTCTATTTACGTAAAAAATCTACTTTAGATTCTGGTAGAATACTTTTATATCAAGCATTTTTACATAGACTCTTTTTTGAATTTTTAGCCATCGTTACATTATTGTTATTATGTTCCGTTGCAGGTGGCCTGACTATGAAAGAGGAGAGTTGTACGGTACTGACACTATATTATCCGCGCCAAAAGGAACTTACTACATGTCACTCCTTGCCAAGTTTACCTACGGTGCTCCACTCCCTAGGCATCGAGGAACTTGCCACGTAAGTTTCCAATTTATTTACGTAAGAACTTTTCTTCCATAAGAAACAAAAGTAATTGCTCCCCAACTAGGGGAAGCATGGTAACGCACTTTGTCGTAATTTCTCTTTTTTACAGGAATGTTAAAAAACTTGAATTTAATATCACTAAAAAAATCTGTATCGATATACATATATTTAATAAAATTATCAAGATAATGTTATTTATCAAACAAAATAAGTAGTAAAAATTGGACAGTGCCGTGGCTTTGGCCACTCTTAGATGAAATTCCATATCTGCTCGACTAATTTCAACCAAAATTGGCATACAACATTATCATGACATCGCTGGATTACGGTTTCAAAATGCGAAATCTGATTACAACCATGCCTACAATCTGACAATTTTGAAACCGTGTTCCAACGATTCCCATAGAACACAGTCTCTCACTATACAATTTTTAATTCAAGATCATATCGGAGCAATTTCTACCAATTGTGAAGAAATCATTCAAACTCGATACCGAAACTATAACTTCACTCTGAATAAGAGGATCTCGGTATCTATCGCTAATATTATACCGAAACTTCAATCAATCTACGGACCAACATATCCCTTAGCCTACACTTAAATCTTTCTCACACTAATTGGTGATGAAATTGGGTAAAATCAGTCAACAAATACCATCCCACAATATACTGCATTCAATTTAATGTAGATACATCAGATATACATCGAAATTCTATTAAAACAGTCACTCTTATGTCAATGTATGTTTTGAATTATATTATAACGGGTCATTCAAGTTGATATACTTCTTTCAGCTGTTTTGACAGATCACTCGTGAGTCGTGTCAAGCTGTCATATTGTGTTTGTTCAGTATTGTTGGCATTTTATAATGGAAACACTGACCTTACCTGAATAACATTTACAAATCGTTTAATTTAATTACAAAAATTCACGTTCTCTTCAGAACGTGCACTTCACTCAACTTCTGGTCAACATAATCGGCCTACTGAGCAACACCATCACCCATTTTGAGACCCAGCATTCACTATTGGATACCAATTCGCAGAAACTTGAATTGACATATGGAACTACTACCCATTTTACGTTGAGATCTTAAAATGAAAGCATACAAAATACAGTTTGTACAGTAGCTGAAGCCGTACAAACTTCGCAAGCGAAACTCTTAGCTCTATGGGCTCTTGAAAAGTTCAAAAAAGATCCGACGTTTTCGAACAAAATTTTGTTCAGCGATGAGGCCTATTTTTGGTTCAATGGGTGTCAAAATTGCCGCATTTGGGACGTAGAGCAACCTGAAAAGGTTCAAGAGCTTCCATTTCATGCAGAAAAACAACGGTTTTTGCGTGGTTTGTGGGTCGGTGGATTCATCAGTTCATATTTCTTCAAAAATGACGCACCGACTCTTTGATGTCTGAAGTTGAAGCTCGTGTCCTCGGCATCATTTGGTTTCAGCAAGATAGCGCCACTTCTCACGCATTAATCAATGGATTTATTGAGAGAACATTTCGGAGAGCAGATAATATCAAGTTATATGCCGGTCGATTGACCACCAAGCTCGTGTGATATCACACCGTTAAACTTTTCATGTGGGGATTTGTAAAGATTAAAGTATCTGCGGACAATCCCGCTTCGATTCAAGCCTTATAACAAAACAACGCACGTTTCATTCGCCAGTTACCAATCAAAATGCTTGAACTAGTTATCGAAAATTCAACTCAACGGATGGACCATCTGAGACGTAGCCGAGGCCAACATTTGAAAGAAATAATATTTAGAAAATAAATTCCAAGGAATGTTCTTTCGAATGGTAATAAACATTCCCCATTAAATTTGAATTTTCTTAGTTTTTTCTTTAAAAAAGGAGTAATGTCGAAATGGATCATGTTTTATATAGATTTTCGAACTTCCAGTTGACTTTATACCACAAAAATTGGTCAATGTACCAGTCATTTTAATGAATTTAAGAGAGCTTGTTTCTAATAATATAGAGTGTAGTTTTGTAATTTTATATTTTAGCTTGATCGACATCCGATACGCACGCCTAACTAGTACAGTGCTACAGTGGTTTTAAAATCAACTAGGCATTTAAAATGGCCAGAACTAATTCCAAACCTCAATCCAATAAAAAATGTGTGATTTTTTATGAAGAGGAGTCTTTGATAACACGATTATCATACACACGTGCATACCAAAACGAATAAATAGTGTTCCAAAAATAAAAGACGTTTGATCAAAATATTATATTATAACATTAATATTAATTATCCAGCATTACTGTGTAGTGAGGCCAAGGTGCATAACGGGGCAAAAATATTAAGGCTTCTTAATTTAAATATAATTATTACTGTTTAGTAAATGCTTTCCCTTATGAAGTATATTACGTGTAAATTTTTTCTGCGAAATCAAATCTCTTTTGCCGAAACGTTCAGAGGTTTGACGACGAAGGACCACCACCAACATCAACTGATGATCAACACAGCAATAAAATATAGGAATTGGTGCTTGAGAATCGACGATTGAGATTCAGGGATCTTATTGACATCGTTGGAATAACAGAAGAACTTTTTTGATGGATCATTTGGGCCTAAGAAAAACGAAAATCACTCAATTCCGGAAATCGAATTTAACAACTGTTTTTAATTGGATTAGAAACAAGTTGTTACAAGTGCATTGGAAATATTTTAAAATTATGAACAAAGTCTTACTATTTTTTGCTCATAGCAGTAGTATGTTCTATATTGACAAACATCCGACCGGTATTGCTTTCCACAGTATACGAACAGTAATATTAATTACTACTGCTAAAAAGAGTAGATTTACATACATAGGTAAGATAATGAAATTTCTTCACAGATCTCAGTGTTGAGTTTATACAGGTCCTTGGCAAAATTTAATGCACATACGTATGCTATGTATACATCGTATTTCAGTCTATAAAAGTGTACAAGCGATAAAATTGCAGTGGTGAAAGCAGACGTCTGCTGTAGAACCGTTACTCATAATCGGCGCTAGTACCACCAATGATACGGCAAAAATAAATTTATTTTCAAAGTGCATTACAGGAGTTGCTCTTCAAACGAATGCAAATGCTCAAAGGAAGGATGCGCTTCATTATTGTGAGATTTCCAATGGCATGTTGGGTGTCGCTTGCGGGCCAAAACAATGATTAAACAAGCTGTCGTTCGTAAAATTATTCCAATTATTGCATTCACCAATCAACTTTGCCACCGCGAAACGGGTGGATTGCTCTGGACGCCATACAGAATTGCTAGTTCGCTAGCTCTACTCCACGTCACGTTAGCTCATTTATATACACATATGTATATTAAATAATATGTATTTAACATACATACACACACACACAAGTACATTTTTATTTATCGTTCGCCCATTTGTTTGCGTTCATTTTTGTTAGCGTGGAGTCGCACACATACTATAGATTTGGTATGCATTTGATAAAGCGCATTTGGATCAATCTGCGGCTGCAATATTTTACTGCTTCGCACCGCAGCAAACCGCGCGGTCTCAGCCGGATGCCGCCCAAAAAGGGCAGAGCGCGTAAAGGGTGTCCAGCTTTGAGTGTTGGATGGTCAATAGCACACTCTCCTAAAAATCAAAAGCATCACAACTACCACCTTCCACTTGACAGCAGCGACTATTGCGAGTACTTCCCAATTTCACAGCATACTCGCATACGAACAAACACTTTGTTTACTATTATTTATTTTTGTTGTTTCCGCTTCACGGTTGCGGCACAAATTGTGAGAAGGGAATCATAAATTAATTAAAAGAGATTTGTATGCGGCTTTCGAAGGATTTTAGCGACGGCCGCACTCTGTTCATACTCACGCTTTCGCAGACTCACGATGGATGATTGAAACTTGAGGGCGACAAATGGTAGAGAAGTTTGTAATGAAACCGGGATCTTACCGCACCCATCGACTTATACAAAATTAATTATCCTAATTGTGTGGGCGATGAAAGAAATGCTCGGTCGGGTTTTCGCTTTTGGCTACATGTGTAGATAGCTACCGGTGGAAAATTGGCTGCCGTTGACAGTTGGCTCACATAAAGCAGAACGAAATGACAAGGTTAAAATCAGATATAACTGTACTCACAATTAAAGTGAATACACATAAAATGACATGAAAAGCTGGGCCATGCTCGCGTAAATTATTATTATTTTTTAATTTAAATAAATTTTTCTAATAATTGATACAGAAAGCGACCTGTATTGTTACAATATGTTTTGAAAATATCAGCTGTGGTGGTCCTTAAATCTTTTGCGAACATGGCATAATGGCATATTATAGCCCTTTACATTCGGTAATTATTAAATGTAAATAACGAGTATCAATGTTTTCGGGCGTTTTCTTTCTTATTGAGAATGCAAAATAATAGAGTAAACTAAAGTGAAGCGACAAATATAGAATTTATCTGAAGTGTTTTTTTTTTTTTTTTTTTGTTCTAATTACTCCGGAAACAACCGCACACTTTTTCAAACTTCAAAGTTTCCAGTAGCGGAGGTCAGAGAAATTAAATCCAATACACATGCTACGGATTTTTAGAGTTTACGTGTAAACTTTGGTTTTTATGTGGTTACGAGGTTTGTTACAAAAGTATGGCGAAATGTATTCCGTTAGAAAGTGTTTATTTATTCATGAATACCTATTTCGTCCCCATGAAAGCTAACGCTCCCAGATATATTGTTCTTTTACCAACGTTTTTTTTCCAATCTACAAAGCTCTAAAATTGTATTTGCACAAATCACAAAGGACCAGGTATGAGAATACGATATCTCTAAGGTAGATTCACCATATGCCACAGTCAACATTCGGAATGCATCCATACACTTAATTTTATTTTTCACACAAAATATTGTACAGTTTTTTTGATCCAATATTTTTTTTGGAATAATTAAAACTTGAAGACGATCCAAAACGCGTCCAAACAAAACAGCTGTCAAAAAATAATTAAACATTCAAAATAGCCAAATAATCAAAAATCGAAAATCGAATACACGCAGTCCGCTAAAATTCAAAATCGCGATACCTTTTGTACAAACCTCGTGTGTATTGGCATAACATTACAAGGAGTTAAAACTTATAACAACAAAAAAAGGAAAGGCTAACTTCGGGTATGACCGACCGAACACATTTTAAAACCCCACAATTTCAAAACTACCAAGTCAGGTATAGGCAAAACTTTACTTAACAGAAAAAACACTTTAACTTCGGTTATTACGCAGCTAGAATACCCTTTACAGATAAGGAAGTTTCATACATGAACTTAGTTTGTATTTTAGCTCTAGTAGTTCGATACCGTCGGTTCCGACAATTTATGAGTTTCTTGGGGAGAAAATAACATTTATGTGCAAACTTTTTGACCTATATTTCAAGCACTGTAGGACTGGTGTGCTGATCATTTACATATATGAATACTTTATAGGTTATCCCATGTTTCTTTCTGGGAGTTACAAACTTCGTGGCAAACTTAATGCACCCTGTTTAAGTCATAAAATTAACATTACATTGGCGAAATAATCACTTAGTCCAATATATTTTTATATATTTGATCTAACTTACACAAATCTCTACATGCATCACATAACTGATTTGGGCGGGTACGGGCCGACATTCATGGCTTGTTTTTCCAATATCACGCTTAATTTTATTGAGATATGTATATGAAATATAATCCAAAAAAGGGAGACCCCACAATCGCCGCCAATGCCGTTCGATAAGCCTCCTCAACAGCGCATATAAGGATCCATCAACCGTATTATGTGAAAGTTTAAAGCCGCCGTCAACCAACTGATTGGTGTGGTTTTAAGCCTGGATAATCAGCAACGGGCCAGATATTCACCATGCGCCACATCTGGGAAAAGACCCGGGAAAAGAGAATCGACACACCCCACCTCTTCGTCAATCCAAAGCTGCTTTTGACAGCACGTAAAGGAGCTGCCTTTATTATTTGCCATTTTGAATGTAGTTATTTAATTGATTTTTACAACTTTTCCATATCCATAATTGTAAAGTTGTTTGACTTTGACTTGCTAATATTTGATACCAGTTAAGACTATGTATTATTACGAGTACAAAGTTGATATTGAATTTATAAATTCATTTGGCGGTTAGCACTACTCATTCCAAATGTCTGTTAAAAAGTTTTACACGATTTTTAAGCCAATCTTCTACAATAACGTCTAAAAAAGGAATTAAAAAGATTTGAAAGCACTATCAGATTATTTTATTTGTGTAATGTTTTACCATGTTATAAAAAAGATGCTGCTATTCGCTAATAAAAACAAATATTATAAGTTATGAATTAAGCAAATACATTGATTGAAAGATAATATTTTATAATGTTGATTGATATTTCAGTGATTCGAATCCTGTGCTGATTTCTTCACCCCCGGAATTGGCTGGCATGACGCTGGAGGCACGATTAATATCTTACGACTGGCAAAATCAGTTCGATGAGTTTCAAGAGGCAACTAGAAGTGGATCTTTTAAACCACTTTGTTGGGGCGCAAAAAATCATGTCATTCCGGTAAGTATATATATACAGCTATATAAGTCTTACGAATTCGTTTATATATTTTATTCTTGAGAAATATGTAGCTCCGAAGTTCACATATTCTTTCATATCACTAAAAAAGTTTTTGGAAAGATTAAAAGTTTATTGAGTTAAGTACCAACTATCAATATCCAGTTTTCCAGGCAATGCCCCACATGCCTTTGAGCCTCCAAAATGGTAAGATTAGCTAACGTTCAGCAGCCCCCGATATAAATCGTTCCTTACTTTTTATTTGCTTTGATTCGATTATTTGTTTTTGCTACAATTTGATCTTTTTAATTTAGTATGTGGTATTGACGACGGAAAGGACAAAATGAGCATCATTATTTCCGTCGACATCCGGCAATTAAAGCAATAATCACACATTGCGCTGTGTCAGAGAATACCTTAAAAGCAGGCAGACGGTTGTTGACCTAGGCCACACAACTGATTGGTATCACTTGTAAGCCCTATGGGCACTATTAACGATGGCCCTTCTAGAAAATGTTGGGAAGTAGGTATGAGGGAGACGTTGGAACACTTTCCTGTTTCGAACCGGCCTTGTCTAGAACTCGGTTTAGATGGAGCTTCGCAGTACAAGGGGCTAGATGAATATCAGAATGAGAAATTAAATATCAATTAACTTCGCAAAAAACGTTGACATCCTAAACTGCATCTGCATTTGCATAAGTGTACGTAGGTTGCCTTTTGTATTTCGGGATTTGGCAACCCTAGTATGGCAATTTGGCAACTCACAACTTAAACGTAAAGCGTGACATACATACTGAAGACGTTTTGACACTCGAGCGCTATTTGTTTTGTTTACAGTAAATTAAAATATTCATCTTGGCCAAAAATGGAATTAAATCACATTTGATTGACATTTTACGATGAAGCTGCATCGAATACCAATGTTTGTCGATAGCATGGTGTATTCAATCGAGGCCGTAGATCACTCCAGGACGAATTTGGTATAGGTCGTCCATAATCAGTTGTTATTCCGGAAACTATTGATGTTGTACGCAAACTGATATTGCAAGATCGTTTGGTAACCTATCGTGAGATTGAGACAACTATCGGCATTAGTGAGACCAGCATATATTCAATGAACATTTGATTTAAAAAAAAAAATGTGTTTATAGTAGGGGAGCCTGGAGTGCTAAATTTGCAGTTCCTGGAGCGTGATGGAGACTTACTAGATTGTCAAGATTATCTTTAAAAAAAAGAAAGTCTAGGTGAATTTTTTCATTTTAGTGGGGAGAAGAGCGGGTAATTAATTTCAAAAATGTAAAAAAGTCACATAAAAATACTCAAGCGCGTCAGTCATTTATGGTATATACGCGCATTGTACTTCTGATAGTTGATATATATTAATCTGACAATCAATTAAAGGCGGAGGGCCGTAATGAGAGGTTAAAAAAAAAAAAGTTACTCGAGCGTGTCAGATTTTCAAAGCGAATGTTAATGAACCTCTAGAAAAGTGTGCCATTTTAATTTCAGACAATTTCAACGTAGCCAAAAGTCATGACTGACCTTGAGATACTCGAGCGCATCAGATTTTTACGCAGAGGGATGAACTTGCTGTCAGAGTCTTCCCAAAAGATATTCTGACAATTATATAGAGGAATATCGTTAATCTGACGATTTAAAAATGGAAGAATTCTATTTGGTTCTTGTTTTTGTTACAGGATGTAATAAAAACAGTGTATACATACATATATAATATAGATTATTGAATAATTTACTAATATGAAAATAGATATAAATATTTAAAAAAACATGACAGTTTTCGTCATTCAAGTCATCGTCGAAGTTGGTTTCCACTTCTTGAGTTCCTTGAACTTCCTCGACATTTTGTATTTCTGTAACCTAGAAAAAATATAAAACTTTACAACTTTTTACTCCTTTTATGACAGTATAGTCTTCAAAAAAATATTTGCCGGCATCAGAAGTTCTCGTACGCTTCTCGCTGTAAACGGAAAAAAATTTAAAACACCACAAACAAACAAAAGTTTCAAGCATCTACTAGCAACAACTACGCTATGGTGATCAGCTGAGATGGCATCATGGCGGCAGACACTAGTATGAGGACGTTGCGAGAGAGTGAGAAACAAACAAAAATGTCAAGCGTCTACTAACAACAACCAGTACGCTTGACCTTTTGTCGACGATTTTACCTGTATCGCCCCATGGAAACTGTCAGATTATAGGATTGTCGTGATTCTGACAGAATTACCTTTAAAATTAAAAAAAAAATCTATCGCGCTCGAGTATTTTAAGGTGATGTTTTTTTTTACAGATTTGTCACCCTGCTATTTCTCTAAATCACCCTCAAACTGTCAGAATATTGAAATATACACTCGTCTTCATGTATTTGATTTACCAGCTCTTAATCTGACGCGCTCGAGTTTCCCGAAGGATCGATTTTTTCTTTAATCTGACGAACTCCCCCAACGCACGCCTCCATCTTAAAGGCTCATACGAGTATTTGGTAGGGCTACATAAAAAGATGCAATGTTTCTCCCCATAAAATTTTCTGACACGTTTTAGTAACTGCAAAAATCCCCTCTTGGGTTCCAATACTATTACTTTGAAACCCTGAAAAAAGTTGTTGTGTTGCAGCATAAAACATTCCTGAAGTAATTTGTCTAGTTAACAGTCCTTGGCCAGATAAAAATCTGGGTCCGTTCCGGTTACTTAGCCCCGACTCTAGTGTGAAAGGTAAAGGGCGGTCGTCTCTTCACCATGGCAATGCGGGCTCTCACACATCGGAGTCATTCACCATAAACTAAGAGGTGAAGGTTTTTCGACACCTGAAGAGGTGGTTGATGGGTTCAGAACACACCTTTGAAGATGCCTCAATAATAGTGGCAAAAGTGATTCGACAATTGGTTCAAACGCAAGCGATAGATCATAATTGGGAATATTTTGAAAAACAATAAAATGGCAACCCTCGTATAGAAACGCCAAATCAAATGTCCTTCTTCCTCATTACACATAATTTGTATATGTATGAGTAAGACGCCCTCTTCCTTCACTCTCTGCTTATTTGCTCCATGTAATCTAGACACAAAGTTACTGACAACATTTTTTAAAGAGATTTACTCGAATTTGCAAATAGAACAGTGGTTAATGTAACCAATGAAAATACTTGCTTCAATAATCTAAAAAAACGTGCAGCATTCGCCACTCACTCCTTTGTATCAAAACAAAAGTATTTTAATTAATGCTGAGATTTACTACATTTCCCTCCATTGTGGAATCCTATTTCTGCTTGTTTTTATTGCAAATCTTGCGCTGCCTTCGTACACTGAATTTTGTTTTTTCTTTGTTTGTGTTGTTGCAGGGCTCAGAGTACCTCGAAGGATACAGCATAAACATAACAAAAACCTTTAAGCAACATCAATACTGTAAACCAAAGCAACGCTCATTTGTCGCCGACAGTGTGGGGCAAACGGATCTTGAGCTGCCAGTGCTTCATGAAATGGACAACAATAACATCATTGAAGGAGCAGCACGAAGCAGCCGCAGTTCAGCAGCCACCGAAACGCAAGGATTAAGCAAAGCCGAAGACTATAGTAGAAGTTTTGTGACAACTTTCTGGTATGCGAGCGCTTTCATTATTATACAGTGGCACAACCGATGGTCCCTAACTAGAAGCGCATTTTAAGCGTTCGCATTCCAATACACTCATCTGTCCAGCCCCGCGACTCTGACGTCATTACGTGTCCTCCACTCTACCCAATCCTCAGATGAATTATGTAGCTGCATGAATTTCTAATTTTGTTACCCTAGTGTGTAGTAAGTTATTGATTAATTTTACAAAAGTTTATTGTCGAATTGTAGACTTACGGAAACCA
The DNA here is from genome assembly GCF_001853355.1 of Bactrocera latifrons. Classification (NCBI taxonomy): domain Eukaryota; kingdom Metazoa; phylum Arthropoda; class Insecta; order Diptera; family Tephritidae; genus Bactrocera; species Bactrocera latifrons. The sequence continues at coordinate 113,609 of NW_017537239.1, read as the reverse complement.
TAAGCGTATTACGGCGTTATTAGTTAAGTACACTCATAACTACATACATACATATATAATATATATACATACATATATACATAAATAAAATAGCGATAATCATACAATACGCTAAAACCATAAGCATTAAAAATCGGTGAGATTTAAATGGAAAGCAATAATTAGTTATCGAATACTTGTTTGTGACTCGATATTATACATTTATACCGTACTCGTATTTAGTGTGTAAAATCGTTACTTTGCATGTAGTATTTTAATATGGTGCAAATATAAATCTAAATAACCAAATACTTTACATTAGTAATGTTACAGTGTGTGAAAAATACTCAAAATTAGATCTAACTAGAAACTACCTATCTTACATTAAGTCGACAACTATTTTGTACGAGTGTATCGCCAGTTAATTAATAAGCTGACCTTCCTAAATCGACAGTGAGCGCAAAATAAAATTATCATTTTAATTAAAATAATTACGAATTCAAAAATTCTTTATAAAATTAATTATTTTGATTATTTACATTTTTAATTAATTAATTTTTCATAAATGTAATTTAATTGCTGTCAAAATATTTCTGAATTTTGTGCTCATTGTCAAGTTTAGTGTATCTTGTTATGAATGGAAATGGTCTGATAGCCACACATATTTATTTTGTTTTAATAAAGTATATAAATTTGGTACAAGATATACCTAATTAAAAGGCTGAACATTTAGCAATAAAGCAGGCTTACACACAGTGCTTTCAGTCCAGTTGTGATTAAATAAATACCTTCATTTTAATTACCCGATTTAGGCTTAATTCTCCCGTCCAAACTTAGTTAAAGATAAGCCTATGAGGTTCCTGATAAAGATCGCAACATACATATGTATTAGTACCGTTGCGGTGCATGCAATCAGCCAACTCCACGCACATGTAAGCTTTTTGTTCCTGGATAAGACCTGTGTTGTCAAAGATAGAATTGGATGTGTATGTTTTGCCATAAAGCAAAATCAATAAGGAATAAATTAATGGCAAAAGTTAGCTGAAAAGATGAATGGAAATGGTAAGCTAGAAAATCTATGTATAGGGTATTTTTTTAGATATGTGGTTTTCAGGAAAATATTAAACGCATATAATTTAATATTATGGATAAAAATTTAACTTTATTATAAAGTGAAAAATTTGCCATTATGTTTTCAAATTTATTTCGGGCAAATATCCGTCGCGGCGGGTTCGATTAAATTCTAGCCGAGAGGCTCAATTTTCGAAAAGTTCTTACAGCGATTTGGGCCGAATATTATTTTCTAAGTCGTCGAAAAATAGTCCAGCGGTACTAAATCGCACGATCTGGAAAGCTACGAAACGGGAGCTCAACGAAATCATGCGGTCATTATTCATTCGTTATGAATGGCAAAGCAAACTGAGTTATTCCAGTAACAGCTGTAAAAAGGAACAACTGCAAAAGTAGTATAGCTTCATTGAAATCCAGACATCTAAAAAAAACTCCCCTATAACTGCAGGCAAAATTTTATGAACTTCTTAACTTCTCCAGTATGAGGGCTTTCTTTAAGAAAATCTGAGAACTTTCACACATTAGATCTTTGAAGAAAGTCTTATATGAATTCCAGTGACAACATTTTGCCAGTAGGTTTGACATTTTATAGCTCGAGTCGGTCAGTTTGCAGAGCATCCATTATTCATCAAATATTTTTCGCAATTCATAAGGATGACATGTTGAATGACATGTTGCGAGACTCTCTCAATTTTCTCGCAAAAGCTTTTCCCGGATTCAGCTCATAACAATGAAGTTCAGAGAATTTTGAAGAGCTGATATACATAATGAGCGGAAAGCCAGCAATTAACCCGCTAAAAGTAACTGACAAAGTTAGTGCGAAATAAAATTTGAAGGAACGATACAGTTAGTAACATTTTATACAACTAAAGTTGTTTCGTTATTCTTTGCAAAATATTTAAAGGTTTCGCATAAAATCATGATATTTTGTTATGAGTTGCTTTGTTTCTTCGTGTTATAAATTTATATAATTTTATATATTATTTTATAAATTATTATAAAAAAAATATGAAAAATTTTAGTTAATTATCTGTGTTCTGATGCAGTATTAGGTATTTATAACATGAAGACATACATATATTGTATTTAGCGTTGTATATGCGTCATATAGGTCCTCCGGAGCACCAAGCAACTAAAACTAGTAGCGAAATTGCAAAACTCTTAAAGGGTATTTTAAAAATAGCCAAACTAATTTTTAAACATTGGCATCATCGAACAGTGTTATAAAATGCTACGTTTTTTGGCTTTCACATTAATCAAAAAGTACCATAAATTCCGTCTCAGTATTTGTTATGAAATTACAACAATTTGCCAAGATTTTTTTGTAGATCCGTCAATGAAAATGTGCGTCAAAGACATGCTTTTGTAATGATACATATCGTCACCTAAATTGCAAAATAATGTATCATAAAAAACCGAAAATGCCTGTCGGATATAATAATCACTATATAACCATTTTATAACCAAAACTCAAATTTGGTTTCAATTTGAGTGGTTCCTTCGCATGTAATGTTTTGAAAAGTGATGTTACGCAATTTTGCATTCTGGGTGACGATATGTGCTATGTATCTTTGCAAAATTTTTCTGATAACATGCACGGTCACTCCATCTTACCGCTTTCCTTTGGAGTTTCAACTGTACATCGGTGTGACCGGCAGCGAAAAATTAAATTATTATCTGTTCTTAAATGACTCGAAAGATTATCGGACAATTGTTGCTTTTTGTCATAAAACATGGCAAAAAGGAAAACCTCATTTGGGGTCAAACGCTTTCTCGCTTTTAGTTGACATTTTATTTAGTCCAAAAATGCTTAGTCTTAAAAGTGAGCTGATTAATAATATTTGGTTTGAGAATAAAAAAACAATTGGACAGAGAGGCCAATCGGACTAAGTGGCCACCAAATCCGACCCAAAGTATTCAATACTAACGCGCATATACCTATTGCAAATAATAATAAATAAAAGCTAATATACTTAGTATGAAAATCATAATAGCAGTAGATATTGTAGTGAGGTGTTTAGTAGTGAAAATAAATGTGAGTATTTTGAGCAAAATATTTATAAATATGAGAAATTATGGGTAATGCAAACATATGTGCATAAATTTATAAATATATTATATATAGTACGTATATACTTAAAATATTGCCGTCATAAAAATACACTTTCACGCAAAACGTAGTATTGTGTGTACATGAAGTAAGGTTAGAAAATTATCGTAATCATTTTTTATACAAAAAACCAAGTATTTGGACAAATAAAATGAAAAAGGAAATAAAAGAATATATTTTAAGAGCGTCATAATGGATATGCGATGAAAACACAAAACAATCAAAACTGTTGAAAAATAAGCATACATATATACATTGGTATATATGTACCATATGTTACATATTAATGATATACATGTCACTACGTACATACAAACTACTTGTTAGTCCTATTGAATCAAACTTGAAATATGTGAACTATGAAGTCGTGCTGCCGAAGAGTAAGCGTACGAGAAACTTAAGACACAAAGAACCTATTAGAAAAACTATATAAGTAAGTTAAAGTGTAGTGTAGCTCACGATGAAAAGCAAAATGCCATATGAATACTTTATATACCTGCAAGTTGATTGAATTTATTAGTTTTATCCCAACTTACAAATATTGTATACTTACTAAAATTTAGCTTGAAAAGCTTAAAGTTTTATGTTCCTTTACTTAACTTCAAATTTATTTAGATATTTCAATTATTGCAGCTTGATGCAGTTTTTGAGTGCAAAAGGTGAGATCTTACAAATGTAGCGTATGTGTAAGAACTACTAGGTGTAAGCATATGGACGCAGAATCGAGCTGAAATATTTTTTATACCACATACAAAAATACTATTTACGATAGAGTATGAATACTAAAATACATATATACATACACTACATGATATGACGTGCAGTAGGTATAATTTGTAAAGTCGTCACACTTTTTTCCACCTCTCAAAGGGATACTAAAACAATCAGTGGCCGATCCACGGGGGGATGTCTCGCTTTGAAGATTTTGATTCATGTTCAGAAGAATTAACGAGGTAACATCAATATTCGAAGATATTCAGAAATTCAATAATATGTTGGAGCGAAAACCCCTCCAAAAAAAGTTCCGAACCGCCACTGGAAACCATGAACTTCGGTTGACAAAGTATTGATTCGTAATTTACTCAAATTTAATGCTGCACAAAATCAAAAAAAAAAAAATATATATATATATATTTATGCAAAAATCTATATTATACCATATAAGTGTTTCAGTGCAGTTTACAGAAAATTATACATCTTTTCTAATAAATTTAAAAACATATTGAATAATTTCGATTTTGACATTACTTACCGATAGCATTATGAACAAATAGCGTACAATTTATTATTTGAAACATAAATTGAAATCGGTAGCATTTCTTTTTTTTCCAATATCCAAACTTAAAGACCTAGATGTAGCCAGAGACATGTAAGTGATTTTATCTTATAAAAGAGACAACATAGCAAAACTTGATAAGGTTTCGACTTGATTTGACAGAAAATAATGGTTGTTTGTGTTTATCCAGCTCCAAATCAAGTTCCTTGCGCTGACCATCACTAATCCTTGGCGATTCATCTAAAATCAAAAAAATTTGTTTAATTATTGATAATCTGGTGCCTGACGAAGCCCTTTTAAATTAACAAAATGGCGGCTTCAGACAAATTTCTCAGCTTTTCGGAAAAAGCCAACAGTTATTTGTTCACAAAAAATTTAAATTAAAAATTAGCGTATACATACATAAATATGTACATATAAACATCAAAATAAATTTCATCGAAATGTACCAAGCGGTTTTCGAGCTACAGTTCAAAAACATAGCTTCCGAGAACCCAATGTCGAATAAATCGAATAGTATTTGTCAGATTGACCTAAAAGTAGTATTTCTAAAATTAGGGTAATATAATTTTCTCGTCTTACCGTCATTGGGTATTGTTTTTAAAAAACTTTGACTTTTGACTTCTCTTTGACGATCAAAGAGTTTCGTATAATGTCATCCTTCTATTTTTTATGAAATTACAACAAATTGGAAAGATTTTTTTGTAGCTTATGTAATGAAGGTTAAGTTATATTAATCTGGTAAGTCAATGAGCGACGCATGAACCAATTTGATCCTTTGCGATATCAGTTGGAGTTAAGTTGCTAGGTCCAAGAGGAGTCATCCTTCAGGATGGCTTGGCACCCAGTAGACTACTGCCCTGCTTCCCAAGACACTTATGGTCGATATGCGATACGAGGTTACTGCCTTGATTGCTACTTGGCTGTCTATGTAAATGTTGACTATGGATTTGGCTCGGCTTTCGTAATATCGAGGACCCCAGCTTGAAATATAGTGGAGTGGTGCGGCATCTCAAGAGGCCCTATGCCTAACTCTGGACAGTATATTCCAGCACCAGGCCCATCGTCCATTTGCGAGCCATGCGTATATGTAGATGTTCGATAACGAAAATTTACGAAAAAAAGTTGCCCATTTATATGATATGTATATCCTTACAAACTTCATTTACTATTTTCTTTGAAAATTGTCAGAGATATCTAATATATCAAGTTTTAAGAAAATGCAAATCTTTTTTAAAAAAATCCTGACATCCACTAAAAAATTTCGCTAAATAACTTTAATTAGATTATTGTATGGATAGCTCTACTTAATATATATACTTTACCTATAATTGAAAAAAAATTAATTTTTGTTAGATCGCCCTCAAACTTTAGAAGCTTAAAATCTTTATGAATCTGGCAACCCAGACTCATGTTAATGTTATTGAATACTTCTATTCAATGCGTTCTTTGAAGAGTTTCGAATTGAAAATGGTCAACGGCTTATAATTTATTATTCAAAACTGCTATACCAAAATCTTAAATGACGAACAGAAAATCGAAAAATTAGTTCACTTGAAAAGTGGAGAAAAGTGTTATGACTGCAATTCGTAATGGCGCAAATAGGTAGTACTAAACGTAATCTAAGAATTGAAAAAAGGTTTGAAAAATGTACTTGCTACGAAAAATTCGTTATGTATTGAATGATTGATGAACTATTGTTATATTTATTTACATGTAGTACTTCTAACTAAACAAAATTTTCTCACACTAAATATTGTATTCATAGATGAACCTACCTATTAACCTTACTAACTAAAATTTGTGGTACGAAACCAATCAACTTTCTGCAACAAAAATGTTACCAATGCGAAATGAATGAAAGCCTAAGCAATTCCTAACGACTTATTGATATTATTAGGAGACATAACTTAAATGTGTGTTAAATATGTGAAAGCAAAGCAATAAGTTTGATTTTGTAAGAGTACAGTAAACGGTAAGCTAAGAAACGGATGCGGATGTGCAGTAGAAAAATGGTTAATCGAAATATATTACTATTTAAATGTAATGTTTATTTACATACATACATAAACTACATAACATATACAAGAAATAGTATGAGTGCATAAATGTCGTTAACAAACATAATTAAAATAAGAATTGTAGTTGCAAAGAAATTGTATTGAAATAAAATGACAACAAAAAGCAAAAACAAAATCAGAAATACAAATACAAATACATACATACCTTATACAAATTTAACGATTAACAAATGTAGTCGTGACGTGTTAGCATTAGTAGTAGTGTAGACCGCCATATACTCATCGATGTTTGTGAATACCGAATATCCGAATATCAACACACCACCTCAACCGCCCCTTCTAGCTATCAAAAACTTAAATAATATATATAATCACAACAAACGCGTTGATACCCATCTTATATACACAAATAATAATTAATTAGCTGTTCGCACCGAACGGTTCATATGTATATTTCTATTCCATCTTCATTACCATATTTTTGGATTTTTTTTTTCTTTATAATTGTATGGGTATTCTGTGCGCCAACAAATTGTCTTATTATCTTATCTTATTGAGCTACTTCAAAATTTTCATACCACAGAATGTTTGAGTCTAAAAAGGGTGCTTGTCAAGAATAGATAATAAAACGCATGGAATTTAATATTACGGCTCAGTATTTAGCTTTATTATAAAAATAATGGTTCGTCATTATGTTTTAAAAATTATTTCGGGCAAGTGAGGCTCAATTTTCAACCAATTTTTGCAGCAATTTGGCGTGTATGTCAGAAATACCGCTCCGAATATTCTCTTCCAAGCCGACAATCGTTTCGGACTTATCTGCGTAGGCAAGCGATCAATTGTTTGTGTATCAATTGTTGCTTCTGCTCTTAATGCAAACTAAACATTGACTTGTTTAGAATGTAGTGGAGTCTCCACAATGGCTTGTTGATTATCATCACTCCAAGTGCGAAAATTTGGTTTATTAACGTACCTAAGAACTAAGAGTGAACTTCATCGCTGAACAATATTTTCTTGTGAATCGAAATCGGTGGTCATCTCGCTTTGGACTCATTCACCGAACATGTGCTGCTCTTGATAGTCATTCGGCTTCAATTCTTGTACGAGTTGGATTTTTTAAACCCTCGAAGCCAGATCTTTCCGCAAAATTTTGCATAAAGTGGATGGCTATAGTTCCGATGGACTCAATCGGGTCTTCTTTGATAATCTGCTCCACAGCAGCAGTAGCGTTTTCGGTGTGTAATGCATGATATCTCCAAGAATGCGCATTATGCACAAGAGTACAAGAAGCTCGTAGCCGATCACTGAGTGCTCGAATTATTGACTCTACTGGGCGATTATATCGACGAATAATGAACTCCTGAACCGTACCATTATTTTTGAAACGAATTTACACCATTTGCAAACGTTGTTCGTAGTAAGTCTGTTCATTATGAACTGGCAGGCCAAACTGAATATAAATCAAGTTACAGCAGAGCAAAGATCAAGCCCGAAAAAAGTATCGTCTCATTGAAAACCAGATGTATAAAAACCTCTTTACCATTGTTCTAGTTTAAGAAATTGTTTATTGAACCCTCTCAGACCTCCATAATTGAAAGTCAGTTCCGTTCGAACTTGAAAAAGTTTTTAGAATTAACAATTTTCCTCTATAAAACTGTAGCATCCTCGCTTTTTCAATTCAGTCCTTTGAGAGGATTACTATGTATCTTAGTTACATACATACTTGCATACACTTACATGCATTATTATATACATATACACATACATATGTAGTTGTGTACAAATAAATAAATAATACCCATACATACATAAATACATACTCATAAATGTTAGATGCAGCACGTACATACGTAGAACGAACACCTACAACAAACAATAATACAGCAATAAAATAACACAAGCTCGAAAATATTCGAGGTACCGCAACGCACTTTTATAACTACTTGCAGTATCAAATCAAGACTACGTTTCTTTAAGCAGGCAGTGAAAGTTTAAGTTAAATTCTGGTATTGGCTTGATGATTTTGCGATAAAAGTAAACTTCAGATTAATAGATTTGTTTCAAACGCATTGGAAAACTCAGCAGCTGTCCCTAAGGGGCGTGGCGAAAATATATAATTCCGTTTTATATTTAAAATGTGCTCTTTTGTTTTCGAAAAAAAAAAAATATATATATATAATTAAACAACAAGCCTGTTTACTAAACGAAAATATTCATTATCTTTAATGAGACACAACAAACTTTAAGTGTATACTATCAAAAGGTGCGTACATACTTACATATACGAGTACAAGTATTTCCGGGAACAATTTACTGCGCTACTTAGGAGCAGGCGATAATTCTGGGTTTGGTGCTTCATTTCCAAATATCAAGTCTCAATTATAATATTCTTTACCTGACCAGAGTTGTAAATATTGCATTCAGAAATTATTTAATTAAAAGTTGTACAAATATTTTTTTTTAACCGTTTTGAAGTCGAGCTCAAGCAGAGCATTTTGAATACTCCAGAGCACTGTTTGGCTTAAGTTTGCCTCAAACGATTTATATTTTCAATTCTTAATTTTAAATTTGGCATTATAAATTTAAAATTAAAATTTTTAATTTAATAACAAAAATTATAAATTTTATTTTGATTGTAAAAAATTAAATTTTTCAACCAAAAATTTTGTGTTGAAAAATTCGCAACCCCGTTTTAATTTCCAACATATTTTCAGCATTTGTCGGGCTGACTGATTTTCTTATTATTGCGAAAATTCAATGTATTTTCGACAAAAAATCAAACAAACTTAATACCGTGAAACGGTATTTATTTCAGTTTACGAAGAACGAGAAGTGCACAGCGAAAGACGCAGATAAGTAGAAGAAATATAAATGCGATACTGTAGTTCTCGTGTTGGGATTGAATTTGGTTGTAATAAGTTTAAAATATTTTATTTATTACTAAATTTATACTCTCTCAACATATTGCTACATAGTATAAAAGGTTTAGTTCCTCATAGTTGTTTGTAACGCCTAAAACCAATCGATATAGATCAAGATGATGGCATGAGTTGAATTCCGTTTGCCCGTCTGTCCGTACTTCCGTGCAAACGATAACTTGTGTAAAACTTGCGATATCACAATTAAACATGGTAAACTTGCTTCCAAATTAAGAGACAACGCAGTGAGAAACATCTGTGCATAATTAAATGGTGATCCATTTCGAGGTTCCCTACATTTTTAAAGCAAAAACACAGAAACTTCAAATTTAATTAGGAATGTTTATGATAATTCGAAAGATGGTCCATCCGTTGTGTCCAATTTTCAATGATTCGTTCGAAGTTTCGACTGCTAACGTAAGAATGACACGCATGATATTTTGCTGCAAAGTCTGAATCGAATCTTTAGACTTTACATATTCCCACAGGAAAAATTGGAACCGTGTGATTACACACGATCTTGGTGACCAATAGACCGGCAAAAAACGTGAAAGTGCCAGATCACCGAATAGTTCTCTCAATAAATCCTTTGATTAATGCGATGTGTGGGAAGAGGCGCCGTCTTGTTGATCCCGAGCTTCAATTTTAGGCATCAAATACTACTTCACTTCTTATATTTGGTCGAACATTAGTAATATTGAATGCAGGGTCTCAAGATGGGTGATGGTGTTGAGAATAATACGCTCAGTAGACCGATTATGTTGACCATAAGTTGAGACAATCGCGCACTTTTCACGATGAAATGCCAAATAATACTGAACAAAAATTACATGACAGCTTGACACGACTTACGCTTTATCTGTCAAAAAAAAGGCTATTGAAAAAAGTACTCTATTTGTATCACCCATCATCACTGGGCCCACTACTTCTCATATAACAGTTATATTGAAATCTACTAAAAGTGCGATTAGGACGTCAGAACATTAAATTTTGCATCTAAGATAGCATTTAAAATTTAAACCGAATTAAAGCCACGCCAATTTTATTTCTACAGCGTAGAATAATTTTCGTTATTATAGAAAGCTTTATGCCAAATATATCGGTCACTCTACGAATTACCTTTAAAAAATTTGCCCAAGAAATATGTTGTCGAGTATACTTAACAATCAGATCTTCCTCCAGTCCCAACTTGTATAATGAATTCCATCCATTATTATTTTCCACCTTACTATAAACCGTGGTGAAAATGTGTGATGTATTATTGAATTGAAGGCAGTTTTTTAACTATAATGTGGTTTCGTGTTAAATATGAACGAAACTGATCTAGAATTTGCCCTTAACCGCATATCTCCAATACAATATTCATTATATTAAATATACAGCTTTGGTTGAGTTTGCATTGTGACAAAAAAGGACCTGGGAATTTTAAATAAAACGAAAAATATTTAATTGTTCATCAATATTTATTTGCTGTAAACAAACTGGTTGAGAGATCGCACTCATATTTGGCATATTTATTAAGGAGAGTCATACCCACTTAGCAAAATACAATTTTTTTAAAGATCATTTACTCAGAATTTAATATAAATTTCAGTGTGCTTTCTTATCAAAATGCATATAACACATCCATCATTTGAGTTATTTATATTACTTTTAATACAACTACCCAGGCCACAAAGCAAAATGTAGTAACAAAACTAAGTGAGCATTTCTCCTATAATAAGAGTTAATAATACATCACAATTTTGTCAACGCACGAATAAAAATTTTAAAATAAACATTTGCCCACAGCTGGTAGTATCTCCCCGTCTTTGATTCGTGCGAACTGCGAGTGTAAAATGTTCGGTTACACCTGAACTTAGCAGTTCCTTGCTTATTTAGTTAGATTTTATTTGTGTGAAGAAGTTGTTACTCCAAGAGGAGGATTAAATAGTCGTTTTTTCCTTATACTATATATGTACTATATTAACCTAATTTGATTAAAGTAAAGTTTTTACCAACTTATTTGTACATACTTAACTACATTTAATATACATAAAATATTTAGTAAACATTGTTTACTATATGTATGAGTATGTCCAATTCTAGTGGCGTAGTCCGCTGAATGTTACAAAATATGCTTTAACCACAATCAGTTATTTTAAGTTTTTGCTGTCTAATTAACTAAAACGAATCTAAATGCAGTCATTCATTGAAAGTTCGCATACCTACGTGTATTACATTTAATTACAGTAAAAGCCATGTATGGATATTTCTATGAAAACTACCTGCTGCTTGTGTGCATATATTTTCTTAAATAAAATTTGTGTTTAATTGTATTTGTAAACATTTGAAATTGCACTAATCATTCCGTTTCGTTATTTAATTTGCCTTAGTGTGTGAAATGAAATCAGTTTATCAGAACGAGCAGGGATTTATTAAAATTATGTAAATAATATGCTATGAGTATATGTACGAGTATGTTCGTTAAGGTGTCTTCTATTTTTTTTTTGTTTTTGTTTTTTTTTTTTTGCAGTTTTTGCCCTAAAAATATCTTTTTATTTTCAATTTAAACCTTGTCTAAATCATATATCTTTTTCTATATATAAACATAACATGGGATTTCTTTTTGATTTTTTACATTATTGAGTAAACCTTTAGAAAAATAATGTTCTATTACAAAATTTTCCGCTCCATCAAAAAGGTCTAACTGATTTTTGCATTAATATATTTCTTTAAAACTTAAACGTTCTCAAAGCTATACATACCTCAAATAACCTTAGCATTCATTTATTACATGTTGCTCATACGACATGGTGTACCATATGAATACAGTACATTTAATGCATACCTTTTACAGTAATGTTTTTTTCGCTGTGGAGTGATCATTCTTTTGAAGTTGCAGTTATATATATTATGCTTTGGAAATAAAAAATTTTATACCAAAAATTATATGTAAAATGTTTGACAAAAGAAAAATGAAAGACACAAAGCTAGAAATTTTAGTGGTATCTGCAAAAAAAAATCAACTTGGGAAATTACTATCACCCTAATGCTCATACATATGTAAATATTTACATACTTATATATTTGTACTTAGTGCGCATATTCAAATATGGCTACCTACATACCACGGCAGCTAAGTGTATATAATCACATATGTTTGTAGGCTTATGTACCGGAACGAAATGAATCAATACTCTCCCAGTAGCAGTTGTGAATGATTACAGTGGCGAATTCGGTTTTGTACTAGACTTGTTGGTAAGGGAGTTTATATTGCAGCCACGATTAATTTGGAATTATGCGAACGTTATTCAAATTTATTAAATATTTAATCACTCGCTTTATAATAATTTAGTAAATAACAAAACACGTTAATATCAGCAGCAATGTAGTTACATAATACTCACAGTTGCATTTCTTATAACAAAAAAGAGTATAAAAATATATTTAACTTGACTTCAATCGGTCAGCAGCCATTTATGCTATGTATTTTCAATAGTTATCTGAGCTGGCCAGTTTGTTCGAAGATTGTAGAGCTGTCTTGGAGAATTATCGGTGTAAATTTTTAAGTAGATACCTTGGGAACTGAAAAAGTTTTCCACCCAGGACTTGAGTTCGATATCTTGGGTTTTTGAATAAGTCTTTTCGTATTTTGTATATTGTCAAAAGCTGTCGTTGCAGTCGTATACCTCCAGTACTACCAAACACAATGTGTAGTACCATATAGTGTTGGAAAGGTGAGATTTTAAGCTTCATTTAAACCAAAAAGAATATTAAATTCGGGGAAGTTGAAAAAAGGTTACAGATTTTCAAAAATGAGTGAAAATAATGAGGAAATTCGCTATATTTTGAAATTTTTTGGTAAAAAGGGAAGGATGCCACTCAAGCGAACAATACATACATATGTATGTGCCACATACATATATCTACATAAGTCTATTTGGATATGGCACAAGTGCTCACAGATTTCAAAACTTTTAAAGCGATGATAGCTTACCGACTGCAAAGGCTCAAAACATTGTTTCAATATGCGTAAATTCGACAGATAAACTGGGATTTCAGAGGAAATGAGCGCAAACGCCGATTTCAAATTATATATCGTCACCTGAAATGCAAAACAACTTATCATCAAAATATCGAAACTCAGTTTTTATTGCTTTCGTTTCACTACATAATATCACATGTATGTGGCATTAAACTTTCAGCTGTCGCTGTCAGATGTAACCAATATATAACCCATTTTACAACCAAAACTCAAATTTTGCTCCAATACTTTAAGTGGTTTCTATTTTATCGTTTTTACTTCACCTGCCAACTTGTGAAAAGTGATGTTACGCTATTTTGCATTTTAGGTAACGATATGTATATACATACATATAATACTCCATTCCATGTTATGATACACTAAATACATATTTATGTCTAATATACTATATACTTATACAGGATGTACATATTTTTGCCCATATGCACTCATATGCAAATAAATTCATTAATCATCAGTTCAATTGCATTTAATTTGAAAATCTCTATGATTGAAAATGCAGTTTGCATTTAAAGGGTTTAGCAATATGACATCAGTAATATAAACAAGTAAGGAAGATACGGGAAAATCGTGTGTATCCGAATATTTTTTACCCTCGCAATTTTCAAAGATCAAAACATTCAGATGTGGGCAAAAAAGGTTTTTAATAAACTGTTAGGGGTATTTTTTATGTGGCGGGTCCCAAACCCAGCGCACAATCCTGGGGAGGGATGACTCACCTTCCCACTTTAGCTCGCCTTCAAATAGATGCTTTGGCTATGAGTTTCTGGTCACTACCAAGTGAATCCGCTCAGAGAACTTTCCCCACTTGAGTGAACTTCTACTCACATGTACGTATTATACACCCGTTTTTAATAAAAAATATCAAAGTTTGCCGTAAGTGTGCATTGTTCACGACTTAAATAAAGCATTTAACTGCTTTTGTGTCAGTAAGACTTTTTAATAAATATTAATTAATATATATAATTTTTAATAATTATAACATTAAATCCATTGCACTTCCATATATTGAAGAGGGCTTCCCATACACTGAGGAGAGTATTATATTTATCACAAGAATAGGTCTTCTACACGAATGACATTCCGACTGGTAACTAGCGAATGACTTGAATGATGTTTTGCTCCAAGGCCTGAATAGAAGCGGGATTGTTCGTATAGACTTTGGACTTTACATATCCCCTCACGAAAGAATCTAACGGTTTGACGGTTACGTTCTCACCGGCATCATTTTTAAAGAAATATGGACCGATGATTCCACCGACCCATAAACTACACCAAACAATTGTTTTTTCTGAATGAAATGGCAGCTATTGAATCTGCTCTTCGTCCCAAATAAGGCAATTTTGCTTGTTTATATACCAATCGAGCCAGAAATGAAATCGTAGCTAAACAAAATTTGGTTCGAAAACGTCGGAACTTCATGGAAATTTTCAGGACCGCTAGAGCGAAGCGATGACGCTTGGGAAGTTTGATGACAGGATTATATTTCGTCTTACCCTCGTTCACTGCCAAACCCATTTGCTTTGCTTTCTTATCCAGGATTGATAACCAACTCAAGACTTCCGGTCCTTGACTAAGTATCCGCTGGGTAGCCAAAGAACATCCGTTTGAAGGCGAACTAAAGGCAGAAGGTAAAACAAAAACAAGAAAAAACGTTAGCTTCGGCTGTACCGAATATACCCTTCACAGGATGGAAGCTATGTGCTATAGTAATCCGATCTGAACAATTTTTTCGGAGATTGTATTGTTAGCTTAAGCAGTAATCCGTGTCAAATTTCGTGAAGATACCATGTCAAAAGCGAAAGTTTTTCATACAAGCCCTTGATTCCGATCGTTCGGTTTGTATATCAGCTATATGGTGTAGTGTTGCGATCTGAAAAATTTCTTCCTATATTACATTACTTTTATGTGCAATAACTCATACCTAATTACGTGAAGATATATCGTCATTTCGAACGAATTTCGAACGTTCAGTTTGTATGGCAGTTATAAGTTATAGTTGTCCGATCTTTTCAGTGCCGACAAATTAACTTAAAAACTGAGGGACTAGTTCGTATATGTACAGACAGACGGTCGAACGGACAGACGGACATGGCTAAATCGACTCAGCTCAACATACTGATCACTTATATATTATTTTGTCAAAAAAGTCTTGTGGTATTTTTATTGAATTTTCAATTGTTCATAAAATTTTTTTTGATGACTCATGCCCAGCTCTGGACCGATGCTATCCGGTCTCTTTCGACCAATTCGGCGATTTTATCGCAATTCTCGACGACGGGCCTTCCGGAGCGTGGCGCATCTTCGACCACCTCTACACCACAGTCATCGTTGTGCGGTGGAAATGGAAACTGTATCGGGTCCATAAACTGCACAAATTTTATTGGCGGCTTGAGATGCATTTTTGCCTTTATCGTAGTNTTTTGCCTTTATCGTAGTAGTACTGTAAAATATGCCGTATTTCCTCTTTATTTTGCTCCATGTTTGCGACGTTATAACTCACGAACGACTTAAAATAAACGACAATCAATCAWACACGTGTTAGCGCGTGAAACGAGCTTTCCAAAAAGGTATAGCATGATCCGATGAGGCGAATAAAACTAGAACTACGCGCTCTCAGCGCCAACTAGCGAAAATACCGCAAGACTTTTTTGACAACCTAATATATACTTTATAGGGTCTCCGACGCTTCCTTCTTTAAATCAGCCACTTTGATTGAACTTTAATAACATACATTTACATTTTGTTAATTAGACTGATTTTAAAATAAATAAAGTATTTCCCCGGCTGAGATCTTTGCAAATTTGCGAGATTACAAAATATTCGGTTACACCCGAACTAAGTTTTTCGTTTTTTTTTATTCATTTTTTTGTGTTAAATTCGCGAAATTTATTACAAAAATGTACAGGAATTCGATTGTGTATTGAGCAGTGATAAATAATTTCACGTACCTTTTCACTAATATTCATTGAGAAACGGGATATAAACTAATCGAGACTTCACGAGTAAAACACGTGTATAGCATTTGCCGTTCAGCACTAACATTAAAGCATCAAATTTTAATATTACAATTTTTTTAATTATAAATAATAACAATTGCGTATTATTTGCAAGGGATCAGGTAAATAAAAATTATTTCTAAGACAGATATAACCATACTCGAATTTTTAAATAGCATTTTGAAAATGCGCCGCACCTATGGTATAACCCGGTACATTATTTCCTAAACCGATTCTTTTTAAATTCACACAAAATGTTCAATTAGAAGTCGACCAACAGGCAATAAGAAATGCGAAAACTTTCAGAAAACTTTAAAAATAATATAAAATTTTGAATTTAAGCTTTAATATGGACATGAATAAAATATTTGTACTCGTATTATATAAGCATAGTACATACTATTGAATTATTACATAATTTTTATTTATTTTTCACTATGATTTATTCTATATATAAGCGAGTTATGTTATGTAATTTGCATTAAAAGACAAATTCACAAAATCAGCAATAACAAATCAGAATAAAACTAATTGAGAACTAAACCGTTATGTGTTTCATTCATAATGTTAATATAATTTATACTGGATTTTAGTATGATTTTTTTTATGTTTGCTAAACCCAGTACCCAAAATATTTCGCCACCCATTTTGAATAATGCATATGTATCGTTGTTCGTAAATAGTCAAGTGATTAAATTTGACCCGGACTGACATTAAACGCTCCATTTGTGTCCTCAGCACCTCTTTTGCGCCCACTATTCGACGCCATATTTGCAAAAGATTCAGATATGTTGGTGCAAGTCTAGCGTTGACACCCAAAACATAAACCAAGCAATGTTGAGTAGATTCATAGAAATTTCTGAGATCCTCAGTTATCTTTCACTGAATGCTTTGCAACACTCAAAGGCTTGAGTAGGCTTCCCAAAAAGATTTTACAACATTTTCATCGGTTCTGTAGCTGCGGTTCTATTAGAAACACAAAAATTGTAACAAACTAGTTGTTAAATTTTTTTGCAAGGAAAAAAACCAACTTTACATGTCGTCTGATATTCCTATGGTACACTGTGAAAAGGCCGAAATCTTACTCCACCCAAGCCAACTTCTCATATTACAAAATGTTTCGGTCTCCGACTTATCAACGTAGACAAGCTACTTCACATAACCACACACAAAATAGTCCAGCGGTGTTAAATGCACGATCTTGGAGAGCACGCCACAAGTCCACGACCAAAGATTATGCGCTAATCGAAAGTTTACTTCAATAAATTGATTGCTTCGTTGATTATCGACATCATCCAATTCCGGCACGAAAAAGTCATTAATCATGATTCTAAAACGTTCCATATTGACTGTGGAATTCTGAACGGCTTCATTTTTGTATAGTATGGGCAATGAACAAAATTACAATATATCCACACCAAACATTTGATTTTTCTAGATGAAATGGCAGCTCTTGAATCTCTTCAATTTGCTCTTCGACCCAAATGCGGCAATTTTGCTTGCTTACATATCAATTGAGCTAGAAATGGGCCTCATCGCTGAACAAAAATTGGCTAGAAAGCGTTGGT
Organism: Bactrocera latifrons; assembly: GCF_001853355.1. Classification (NCBI taxonomy): domain Eukaryota; kingdom Metazoa; phylum Arthropoda; class Insecta; order Diptera; family Tephritidae; genus Bactrocera; species Bactrocera latifrons. Next base: position 95,640 of record NW_017537239.1, on the reverse strand, counting down.
TCTCGTTGACCGCCTTCAGTTCTTGCACAAGCTATACTTTGTACGATTTCAATTTAACATCTCGACGTAAAATGCGCCAAACCGTTCCATACAACAGTCAGAGATGCTCCGAACGGCGCCGAATCGACTCTCTTCGTGTACGCTCTCAGCGACGGCGACTATATTTTCTTCACTGCGTGCTGGACGTGGTCTTTTCGGTCGAATATTATCCAATAATGAATTCCGGGTCCTAAGATGGGTGATGGTGTTGCAAATAGTACCCTTAGTAGGGCAATTATGTTAACCATAAGTTAAGCCAAGCGCATGGAACACATTCTTTGCAGGACATGAATTTTCGTAATAAAGTTGAACGTTTTGTAAACGTTGTTCAGGCGTAAATCTTTCCACAGTGAAATGCCAAACAATGCTGAACAAAAATAACATAACGCTCTACTTGGATCACCCCTTAAGTATATATATATAGTTTGTTAATAAACAAGGAGTAGTAGTACATTTTAGCTTCTTTGGGAAGTTACAATCATCGCTCTTTATTGCGGTTATATCATATTGAGTAGACATGTGTACTCGTATATGTCAAGTATATTTTAATTTATTACATTCTTAAGATCACTATTTTAAGACAATGCAACTATTTAGACATAAACTCCTTTACATATGCTTATACAACCATCAATAAATTTATAAAAAACAATATGAACGACATTGTTGCCAAACTGAGGTCCAAAGTTCTCAATCGATTTAGAGCTCAATGCTATCGAAATCACTGCATTCTTCGCCATGTGACAGCATGATGGAGCTATGCAAAACTTTCACGTTAATTAAAAATTTTATGAATTTTATCTGTGGTAGAGAGGGGAAAATATCGGTTATGGAGGGTGGATTATTTTAACATCCCTGCAGCCAAAAATTATTTATGGCTTCTGAAACTGAGTTCACCTGTTAAAGAGAAGTGCAGTATAATATGCAATTGTATACATGTGCACCTTTTTTGTAAGTACTTCTGCACATACATATGCATGTATGTAGAGACAACAGTGTATAAACATCGCTCATACAAAATGTTTCACGCGGAGCACACTAAGCGATAACACTGAACTACAGAACAAAGGACAGACTGCAAAAACTCAAGCGGGTAGACGAAAGCACTTTGGGATCAAAAAGTTTTGAGCTTCCTTGCCTTCCAGCACTATTGACGCACTAAACTTTTGTACTATCTATTTACACACATACATTTGTGATTACATACATATATAGTACATACTTTTAATGAAAATTCCTTTGGAAAAACTTTTCCGTGCGGTTAGTACGAAATCCATACATTGTTTCTACGCCACCTCCCGTCCTTATTCAGCAAGAGTTTTGCTCATCTCCTATACGTAGTATATCGAATGTCAATATTGTTGTCAGGTGATGTGATAAGACACACATTACTCCACACACTCGCCCATAACTTTGTACAACAACAACGAGTACAGCATGTGAATTCCTGTAAGGAGTTGCATCCTGTGATTTCCACTGTAGGTAGACTAATGTCATAAAAATCAACTTGCAGCCCATTGAAGAGTATCTCGTGTGTTCACATGTGTCATTAGGAGATTAATGAGTATTTTATTAATTAATCATCAATATTCTTCGTCATTAATATAGATAAGTATTACAATATCTATAACATTCTAAAAGTCTACCAAAATGTTTATATAAAATGTTGCTAGGTGTTTAACTTTCCTTAATAACACAATTTTCGTCATTTAAAGGCGTGACTGGATATTTCTGTTAAAGTTTCTTTTAGGCTCAATTTACACTTCTGACCATTTCTAACTAACAGAACACACTATTCAGCAACCGGGAAACCGTTTTGAGTCAATTGAATAGAAAAAACGTTGGCAGGAGTGTATTGGGGCCGAATGGGATTACTTTGCGAGGAATGGGTAAGATTTTGAAGAATAAATGCAGAATTTTAAAATTATGAACAAAGTCTTACTATATTTTGTACATACGAGTGAGCGTTTAAGCCTTTTTTACGCAAAGGTCGCATGAGTGCCTGTGTAAAATGGCATGCTAATCCTTTCAATATATTGGTGTGTCGGTAGCTGTGATCATATGCAATATAAATATGTGTGGTCTAGTATCCAGTGGGAATATGATATAATATTAGCAAGTACAGCGTCTGCCGATAGGGATGATGTGATATTAACAGCTCATGGCGGCGATGTTTGACAATGGACTTGTGTCATATTTAGTATTGGTACAAAGCTTGGAAATAGTCCATGATTATTACTACTATTCACGTTCTCCGGCGGCTACTGTAAGAAATCCACGTGCAAAATACGCTCTTCTTAGATGAGACCCATTTCCAGCTTAATGGTTTCGATAACCAACAAAATTTCCGTTGTAGAGGTGAGTCAAATCCTCATTTAGTCAGGAAACGCCATTGCATCCCCAAAAATGTATTGATTTTCGCGTTATGGTATGGCTTTATTTCTTTCGAAAGTTGTTGGCCGTTCTTTCGAAGTTGAAATCGACGCGAATGATGTTACACGTCTAAACATGGAAATATTGCGTGCAAAGTTTGGTGACTCGCTAATTTCGTGAATTGGTACCGTAAATGGCCGCCAATATCATGCGATTTATGTAAATCATCTAGACTGTTTTCTCTGGAGATACGTTAAATAATGATTGGTTTACGCCAATCAACCAATCAACGCTCGAGGAACTCGCATGCAACATTCAGGAGGGTGTTTTTTTTTTTTTTTTTTTTTTTTTTTTTTTTTTTTTTTTTTTTTTTTTTTTTTTTTTTTTTTTTTTTTTTTTTTTTTTTTTTTTTGAATTAAACCGCTTTCATCTTTAACACCCAGTGTTACCTTTTTGGATCAACACGATTTCGTAGACGTGACAATTGTTCGACCTTTCTTAACGATTCTTAACAATGAATAATACCTCAAACATGTTGCGTTAAAAGTACAAGTCGATTAGTGCGAAAAATAGAGTTCTGCATCAGATTGCAAAACATTAAAGTGTTTTCTCCACAACACGCGTTTTCAAAGTCGGTGCTCTTCATAACTTTAAAATTTTTATTAAAACAGTTTTTGAGATGTCGACCAAGAAGCTGCTCATTTGTCGAAACGGCCGATACCGGTCTACTACATACATATAACTGCCATACAAACTCGATAATCGGAATAAATGGGTTCAAACCGAGTCACTAGAGCATATAGTTATTATACCAACTGATTTATCAAAATTCTTATAAGGAATCTTTTGTATTTGTGAAGGTATAGCTTATTTTTCTTGTTTGACAATCTAGCATGGAGTTATGAGGAGCACCGCACTCAACTTTTGTCGAGACACTTCTGAGAAATTGCTGAAGTTGACGTAGTTTTTCTATATTCCTCGATGAAAAGTTCACAAAATATTCTTCAAGTATCATCCTATATATAATATAATAGTTTTGTTCACCAAACGGTTGTCGCTAAAACTAATCGAAATAGATATAGAGTTATATATATGTATAAATTATTGAGATGACGAAATGAGTTGAAATCCGAGTTCCGTCTGTCTTTCCGAAAGCTGTAACTTGACTTAAAATTGAGATATCCTGAAAAGCCTTGGTATGCGCGTTCCTTAGTAAAAAAGAATGAGTTCGTAGATGGGCGTAATAGAACCACTGCCACGCCCACAACGCTATTAACCGAAAACCCACAAAGTACCATAGCTAAACACTAATTTATAGTAAGATATAAAAGTCTAAATTGGCACAAGGCACCTGTGGGCAAAAATCGGAAGATAAGAGAAATTCATTCACTGGAAGTGAGTCTTTGCTATTGCTTTCGTGTGGCTTCGGAGTTAAATTTTTTGGTTTCTTTGTTGAAAGTACGCTAGATAAATGAAGATTCATTCTTATGAGTATATGAAGGCTAATGATAAATGATTAATACATATGTGTATATATAGATCAATTTCATCCAATGTTATCTTCTAACAACTTTCACTAAGTTTAACATCTAATATTATATATTCACCCCACAAACAGATGTGTATGGCATAATTGTAGAAATCTTTACAAAAGTGGACCATGACTAGTTCTTTTATGTATCTTTTCAAAATGATCTATATCCGCAAAGGCCCAGCTGATGAATTCCAGGGACTCGCAGGCCGCTATTAGATCCCTATTAAGAAATTTTTATCCAAGTTCTTTAAACCTGCGTTATAGCCGAGCAATCTAGAATCAGTTCAGTATTTTTCGTCTCCTTGTCACAAAATTAGTGCACAGTGTACGAGTATAAGACGACTAATAAAATCAAGTATACATTTTCTGGGACCTGTAGTAAGGAGTGAAATATTTACTAAATCGCTCCAGACCTTAGTGAGCCATGATCTTTACATCATCATATATTATATTATGTCATTTTACTTCATGTTCAGACTTATATTTTTTGAGTATAAACAGATCTTTTATTTGTTATGTTACTTAAAATTTTGCATTAAAAACTATATTTATTTAACATTTTCTTAATAAAAATGATCTAACCTTTAACAACTACTATTTATTTGTTTATTTATTTATTTTTTTTTTTTTTTGTTAAATTATTCTAGGATTGCTTTAAATATCGACTTTAAACATATGCGAGCACATTCAATGTGCTCTAAATCGTATTAATCAATACGCACGAATCATCTGTATGTAATTGACAACTTTGTGGAATAGTTTATTAAATTACATGATTCTGCACGCACCTGCTTCATTGCGACCTGAATGCCCTTTCGACGTCCGTCGTAAATGATTATTGTTTGCGTTATTTGATGGATCTGTTAAGTCGTTACAAGGGTTTTCAGAAGGTTGGTTGTCTAAGCCCCAGTTAGGACTATTTGTGATATGATTTGCTTGAGCAATGATGTTCGAGTTATCCGTTTTGTTATCTGGAATAACTCCTTGAGACAAGTCTCCCTCCTCAATGTTGTGGTGCACTGATAATTTGCTGTTAGTTGAGCTGATATACTGATCGAGATGGTATATATGAGGTTGAAGCGATATCATAAATGGGCGGTAGAGGCATTCTCTGTCAAATGACCACTGGGTTAATCGTTTAAGAGCGCCGTAGATTCGTTGGCAAGTTAAGAGTGATTCCGAACGAATCATTACATTAATAATTCGACCAATAGAGGCAGCATCTTGGAGCAATATGGACAAAACTAACGCGTAGTCAGTGCAGTTTGCTTCAATAAACAATTGCAGCAAATAACGTATTTTTATGCTTAATTTCTCCGAGAGTATTATCAAACTATTATCGCTTATGCTAGAATTGTCAAAATTTAATGAATAGACGCTTGGGATCTCGTCGTGTAAAGTAATAGATGGACGGTAACGACAATTATCGGACGAAGCTTGTGAATTCGATCGTGATTTTATATAATCAGTTATCTGAGTATGCATGTATTTTAGTTCTTCATTTTCCCTAATAGACGTAATATTGTTTTGTATTGTGTTTCCATTATTCATACTCGTTGGTGTATCCATTAGAGCTAAGCTGAAATAACCCGACTCCGAAGTTTGACTCGATGGATGCAACAAAAACGAATGTTGATTATCGGTCGCAAATCGCTTCTTTATTTGTGTATAATCCGTAGCCAATGACAATTCCGACTCTTCTGACGTTGGATGTAAAAGGGCTGGTGGCAATTTTAGTTCTTCATGCAAACAGTTGAGCGTTTCCACGTAGTCATCGAGTCGTGCCGACCGATCCGATTCTTGTGAAAGCCATGATACCAAATGAAAGTCGAGAAAGGCACTCATATAGCCCAACTCAATTATCTTATGCTTCCGTAATAATTTGCGTGCATGGGTTTGGAGAATAGTTTCAATGCAAAATATTTCTTTACGATCCTTTGTTGAATTACTTCTATCCATTTTTCGGCGAACCACCGCCGAGGTACCACTGTTGGGTAGCGATGATGTTGTCGTTTCATTTGGAATTGCTGTTAATAACGTTCCATTTGGATTTGATGAATTTGTTAACGGCGTTTGTTTATCCTTTTTCTCTTTAGGTAAATTCGAAGTCACAGTTGTCGAAAAACTGCGCTCACGTGCTATTGGCCCCAAAATCATATTAAAAACTTCTGCATTTTGATTAACTTGAGACTGCGATGGTGGCGCGATCTTCATATTTATAACCATTGATGAACGTGGTGAATCTATTTCATTTGGGTCAATGGCTTTAAGAAAGCGTATTAAATCTTTTGCAAGTTCCCACTTACGATTTTGAATTGCGATGTCCAACAGCAATGTGGCGTACTGTTTACTAATAATAGATGGCTCCAAATTTTGGAGTATAATTAAAAAACTTGCCGCTGTTTCCAATTCCTCTGATTGCAAACATTGTTGAAATAGGTCTTTCGGTTTTCCAGCTATTGAAAATAAATATGGCCACAAAGCTATTTCCGTTTTTCGCGCACATTGAACTATCGTTTGGAGGTATACGGGAAATTCTCGAATAAAATCGAGAATGCTTGGTAGTAAAGCATCCGGAATAGGGTCTTTTGTCAGCGCCTCTTCTTCGAGAACTTCATGTAGTAATAACTCCAAAGAGTGCGGAAAATATGGCAGCGACCGACATGATTTTGCTATTTCCCAAGCACTGTATCCAAGATTTCTTTTAATCAGCTGCCGGAGTATTTTATGCAAATAAACTTGTGACTTTCGTTCCAACAAACAGAAGGGTAATGAAAAATGAGAGCTCGCCTCATTAGTGTACAACGTAGTTTCATTATCTACACCTAATACAATCACATTATCAAACAAAATTACCAGTGGATACAATTTCAGTGGAAATGATAGCATTATTCGCTTTGACATGAAGGTGTGTAATCGTTGGGCCTGTTCATCTATTTTCTCATTTAGCGGCGGTAAAATAGGTAGCCATACTCGCATTCCGTGTGCTCCCGAGAACAGCCACAAACAGTCCTGCATAGGGCTCTTTTCCAATGCATTTGAAAGCCAAAAGCATTCCACACACGAAGCTAGGCAGGAAGCCATCAACGAATTGATAACACTATTGCGAGAGTCACGTTGAATCATTAATATTCGGCCACACACATTCACAATGATAGTTTCCGCTGTATCGCTTGAAGTGGTCGATGTCTTCATAGTTAAATCATTTCGTAAATTAGTTATTGTCAACGATACAATGCAAGCAGGGTGTATGCAAATGCTTTTCACATCTACTTCATAGGCACAATTGACACTTAGAGAATAAACATCGATTTTTTTTAACTCGAAAAGACTAACTATGCCATCGGCTGTTAATGCAATTAGCTGATCTCGAAACATGTTCATGGAAATAACTGGAGCGCGAACCTGAATTTTATTACCATATTGATTATCGAGTTTGCAATCCTCCGGATAGCAGCGAATCTCATCAGTACGATCCAACAAAGAATAACATCCCATTACAATAAAACCTTTCCACCAAAGCAAACCACCAGACACTACAAAATCTTTTTCTTGTGACTCATTACCAAACAATTTCCATTTCTTTGTCACCATTGAGTAATGTGCTAGTCCAGTTCTGCCGGCAACGGCTAAATGAGTGCCATCCGTGTTAATTGCTGAATATCGTATTGGCCAATTACTAGCTGTATAAGTCAAAGGCAACTGAATTACATTCCACAGTTTGCTTTCTGATAGAATGCTAGATATGTCAACGGACTTTTTCATTTCTATGCTATCATCTTGATTGCAATCAACTTTAGTTGGTTCTGTGCCATTATTGGGAAACGTAAATTTAGAGCCAAAATAAATTTTTTCGAGATTATCTCCTTGATTAACATACAAAGTTTCATCGCCTAAATAAAAAAGAAATTGTTAATCATATTATTATATGTTTGCAACTTAATAAACTTACCCTGTAATAAAACATGCGAATGTGCAGCTATGCAAGGATTCATTGACATTGTACTCTTAACAAAATTTAATTGTAAAACCTCATAAAAACTTGTATCGTTTTCTTCGCATAGCACCATTTTTTTCTTGCATGTCATGAAAAGATGATATCCTTCTGTTGACCATTCTAACTTTGCAACTTGCAAGGGATTATGATGTTGTAAATCTACATGTAGTCCAAAATCCCAATTCAAAGATGACATAAGTAATGATCCGAATGTACTCCACAGCGAAATTCCACCTTTCTCCCAAGCAACGATAAGCACACAACCATCCGGGCTCCACTTTAATTCACACACACTTCCCAAAGACCCTGCTATTACACTCGAATTTACAGATAGTCTATGTGAAAACTCGAGACCGCCGGTTGTATCTTCAATAGCATATACTGACACATCGGAATTTTTTCTACCATAAGCCAATAATCGAAATTTATGATTAACACTACAAACTGTGGCATCTTCAACGTCCGGTACCCAAAACCCATGCATGTTTTGTGGTTCAAAACGTAAATGCATTGCTATTAAAAATGCTGCACGATTATCACTGAAAACTGCAGCACAACCACCAATAAAAGGCGAATACTCCAACGCTGCGATATACGAATTGTCTCCAAGAGGTGGAATGCTTTTTAAATTACAATTTCGATTGACATAAAATGGAATATTGCGTACGTTTATAGAAGCATGAAGTGCTAAAGATTTTTCACCACTTTCACCTACTACGTCAGCGTCCAAATCTGTCCATTGAACACGTACAAGGTCACACTGATCCGTTGCAAAAAGTAATTCTGTAAGGCTTATGCAGCATATTGTAGTGATGGCAGAATCTAATTTAATAGAACATGCTTCACGTATATTTAGTTTTGGTACATTTTCTTTTATGAAAAGTTCTGCTGAATCTCTTCGCAAACTTGCTGTTGGTGGATCTATTTGTGTTAAAATTCCACTTCCATCAGGATCAAATTCGATATGATACAAAATAAGAACACCCATATTTGTAAGGATTGCTAATTGTCGTGAATCTGGCTTCCAGATAATAAGTTTGTTTCTTCCCAATTGAGCTATCGAGTCCTCAGCGCGGCGATAAAACGCTATTGGAATTAAAGGATTTGCGTACCAAATACCAACAAAATCATCACCAATTGCAGCCACTAATATCTTGACAGCATCACAGCAAATGTGATTAATAGATGATTTCTCCCCTGGGAACTCCAGGCTAAGCACTCTTGGCCAACCGACAGTGAAATACATGATTACCTCTATCTGTTTATAATGGAAATGAAAATATATATTAAAACATTTTTAATTCATTTGTTTTTATTAGCTTACTGATAAGTTCAGCTAGCATAAATTGGTAAAGTTAAAAACATAAACATATCCACACTTGCTACTATGATAATATTATTTTCTTAACATCACTTTTTACAGTATAAGAAAAGTCAAGAGGAGAGAATGAAATTTTAAAGACAGTAATAAAAAGCATTGCCACAGTTTTAGTTTTCAATCCCTAATCCAGGTTCACACACCTTAACTTAAAGACATTAAAGTTCGCAAGCTTCTGTATGCTGTCATTGTTGATATGAAAGATCCTTGTTACAATTGACATTACAATCAGTAGCAACAGTAAACAAAGCGCACTGAAAGTAAAAACAGAAATAGAGTGAAAAATCAATTTCCAAAATAATTGAACCAAAATCCAATAAGACTTCCAAGCTAACTGCAAAATGTTATGTTAATTCCAATTTATTACTTTCTTATTGGTTTCAAATTTAAATGTTAATTACAACTGACAAATATGAGTACATTTAATATATATATGTTTAGTATTATTTTATTGACTTGTGGGTTATTGTTAAATATTTTCAATGTATTACTCACAAAATTTCAAAAGGTAAATTCATTACTACGACACAAACAAAAGTTCTTACACTGGTGGTATTAGCACTGATAAACTTAAAAAATTTTAATGATTAATATTTTATGAAAATGTTGTATCTCCCAATTCGGAATTTTGGATATATTTCATTATTACAATTTTACCTTAAACCATAAATTAAAAGCAAATATAAATTTCCTAAGGTATGGCAATACTGTTATTGTTTTTATTATTTGATTTTGTAACCATTTTCTGCCAACATTTATTTGCCTGCTTTGCCAATGCATGTATTGTTATCGTAATTATAGCGGGAGTTCTGGAGGAAATAGTTGATAAAAATGCAAAACTCGGGGTTCGTAACAAGAAATGCGCAATTAACCGAAGAGGAAAAACGGAATGTTATGCAGCAGTTAGGTGATATTTTTAATTGTTCGCCAAGCCTTCAAATGCGTAACCTTTGTGAATCGCAAGCCTGGAATGGTAATCTAAACAAAAAATACACATTTTCAATGTAGATTTTAAGGTAATAAAATTATTTTATTTCAGTTGACCGGTGCGTCGACTATTTGATAAAAGCTAATAGCAACGGCAATAACGAAAAGCAAAGAAAACTACGTAGTGGGGCAGTTCCAAAACAAAGCATCCCCTTAGCAAATAAGGATACGGTTCAGAACCGTCGGTATAACTCTTTCAAGACCAGTAAAACGCAAAATACATCTAGTTTTGTAGAACTGCGTATTGCTAAGTTGATAAAAGATTGTTCAAAGGTTATGGTGCTTCTTAGAGGCGCACCTGGTAGTGGAAAATCTTCCTTAGCGAAGAGTTTCATAGAAAGATATGTATCAGTCAACGATCAGTACACATCTAGAGATTTCATATTTAGTACCGATGACTTCTTTTACAATTCTTCTGGTGTATTTAAATATCAACCGACACTATTAGATAAAGCTCATGAATTTAATCAACGGCAAGTGGCTGAACGGGCTCAGGCTGGTTGGAGTCCAATTTTTATTGATAACACTAATATAAAGCTATGGGAAATGATGCCTTACGTACAAACTGCTGTAAAAAATGGATATGTTATTGAGATTTTAGAACCTAGAACATCCTGGCGTTATTCAGCGGCCAAACTAGCCGCTAAAAATGAACACGGGGTACCTGTTGAAAAAATAAAGACAATGTTAAATAATTTTGAGAAATGTACAGTGAACGATTTATTAAAGGTAATTAATCAATTTTTTAACATTTACGCCCAAACAAAACCAAATAATTTGTCTTGACAATTATTAATGATGACTAATGATTCAAAAAAAAAAAATGGGTTAAAATATTTAAAAGTGTACGTACGTGATACAAACTGATGGGTTAAAATATGTATACAGCGGATAATCTGAAACTACTATAAACAAATCGGAGTTCCGTTTAAACTGCACATTCGGTACATCAAAGCACAAATGATTATCGCCTTTACCCTTGCAAACATATTGYTACAGGGTATTAAGTTTTGTTCACCTAAGGGTTATATGAATCACCAAGAACTAATGATATATATTTTTTATTAGTATGTGGCATGTTAATAGAAGATAGTTTTGACAAAAATATATAAAATCGGATCGATAAACCCCCAACTCACATTTACTATATACATACATATGTTGGTATTATGTATGTATAATGATTTTCTAACAAACGTTGTGGCGAATATGTTGGCAAGTGTGTGATTTATATATTTGCATATATAATTACATATATTGCTGTAATTCCCAGCCTCTGGTTGACGTTTCGTATCATAGGGTATTTCCCCGGATTTGATTCTTGCAAGTTGCAATAGTCTTAGCCCATCCATACTTGTTGCGATTGATTTTTTTTTTTAATTCTTTATGGAAGGAAAATTAAGAAGATTATAATATAAATAAATATAACCAATTCCTTCGAACATATGTATGTATGTACATCACTTTAAATGTTTCAATTAAATAATATAAGAAATTAAAAACTTCTTCAAATCATCAACTTTATTGTATAATGATTATATTTTATCTCACAGATGCTAAAGACGACAAAATACCAAGTTACATTACCGCAAATACGGTCAATTCCTCCTGTACCGCTTACACAAACAGATGTCGAAACAGACGAAGTGTTTCAAATATACAAATTTGAGAAAAACTATACACAAGGTGACTTCAATACAGTTCCATCAGCTGCTTCCGACAATACCTCCCAACCCGCAAATACACCGAAACCACAAAGGGAGAAATCTAAAAAGAAAAGCTCTACAGCTGAATTAAACTCCCTAAATTTAATTGAAAACAAAAATGAAATGAGCGTAATCAATAATAATGAGTCTGAGGCTTGGCCACCTCATGAACAAGAAATAAACAAATTTTGGAATATGAAACCAAACTTATATGAGAACCACATCCAAGCATCCACACATAAGGAAAAGCAAGAAAAGACTATTTTAGACTTATTACGCGAAGGAGTTTGCGACTCCAATAAACCACAAAGTGGTAAAGAGCAGGAAGAAGGAGATTTAAATCAGAAATCAACATTTGAACGTCATAGTATCGGATGTGAGAACGAAAATAAAGAATTTGCATCTTTACGTCAAATATATCCAAATAAAGAATTGGCCAGTCTTTGGGATTTGTTTGTAAAATGTGGAGGCGATATTGATTGGACAGTCGATCTACTTTTGAGAGAGGACGAGCTCATGACCCCGTCCAGCAGTCTTAATATGGAACAAGTACCTGTTATTGTAGATGACTTCAAATGTAATTGCGCGCTAATACAGGAAAATACTACTGGATCGATATCACCTATACTTACACAAGCTCCGGGACCAGAAACCAAACCACAAAGACAACGATCGCGAGCTACGCGTATGAATCAACGATTAAATCCAGAATTCCAAGAAATATCAGAAGTATTAGCAAATCGTTTTGTACTTGATGGTGAGCAATTTTCTCCACATGTTCGAAAACTGCGTGAAATGCGAGAAAAGCTTCGAAATCCCCCTCAAAAATGCTATGCAAATATGGAAGTTCAGACTGATCCCCTAATCGAAGAGGAAACTGCAGATGACGACGAGTTCAATTCGGAAACAAATGAAATAATTGAGGTAAATCTAGGAGAGAATTTAGTAAAACAACTGAGGCAAATATTCCAAGCTGAGATGACGTCACTATTAGAGAAGCTACCGGATAATCCAGTTTTAAATGTATTTATGCCTCGCTCACTAGCTAAAGAGCTTTACATGCTATGGATAGAATCGGCGTATAATCAGCTTGAAGAACAAAGGCAACAAATAATGAGCGAAGATGCTCATTTTGCCCGCTTGCTAAAAAATCCAAAGTATGAAAATTATAAGGAGTCGCCCGAAAATATTCAGGAGTTACTTGATATGGAATATGCATGGCAAATTTACAAAAATGATCAACAAATAGAAATCCAAAGAACACAACAAATAAAAGAACAATATCAACCAAGCGACTTGGCCTCACACTTAACGCAAATGAAACTATGCGAAACATTTCCAAACATTCCACGAGAAACACTGGTTGAAATTTTAACAGCTCATGATAACAACTACGACGAAACAGTCCAAGTACTTAATAAAACCACTCAGCTCATAGAAGACCATCAAGTTTCAGATTTACATAAGAAATTGGTGGACTGTACCTTAGAAGAGCAAGAAATGGTATTTTTGTTGATATTATATAGTTTTTTCTTTGTAAATCTTTTTATGTTTTACTTTTGTAGATTAAAAATGAACAACAAAATAGCAAAAGCAAAACCAACTTCAGCGAAGCTAATGGAGAGCGTGTTATTAAAGTGCCTCTGCAACCAGAGGAAGCAAAACGAATGGCATTGCATGACTTTGAAGAAATGCGAAACCTAGCAGCACATCATTCTCAGCTAAAAGCAGAATGCTATCAAAAAGCCAAAGAAGCGATGCAAAAGGGATACAGCGCTGTCGCCGTTTATTATTCACAAATTGCCAACTTGCACAAAATGAAATTGGATATGTATAATCATCGTGCAGCCAATTGTATTATGGATGTCCACAAGTATACTCAAAATAACCCAGAACTCTTAGACTTGCATTATTTGCATGTGTTGGAGGCTATCGGTTGTTTGGATATATTTTTAGATCGGCACATTACAGGATTGCGAGCTATCTCTCGTAATTATAAGCACATATTCATAATAACGGGGCGTGGTCTACATAGCACAGGCGGAGTGTCCACAATTAAAAATAAAGTTAAAACTCGTTTAAAAGAGCGTAATCTAAGGTAAGATGATATGATTACACTTATAGAAGTTTACCTTATTTTAATTAAGATTTTCTTGTCTAGGTGGAGTGAAGTAAATCCAGGATTGCTGAAAGTGAAAATATTTTCCGCATCAAAACACTCCAAAAACATTTAATGTTGTCAGGCAGTATGTGAGAAATTCCTAATGCAATCATTCTATATTTTAAACTAAAGTTTTTAATACGTATTTATATGTATTTTATCAATAAGAATGTTACTACGTATAAATATTTTTTTACACATTGTTATGATAAAATAAGCTTTTGTAGAATTATTTAAGAACTCATACATACATGTGCAAAATAAAAATGGTGCTATGTAAAAAAAAAAGTGATTTTTCGTGATACATATCATTCTTTGGAAGATGAAGGTCAGTTGTATTGAACAGAAAATAATCAGTTTTTTGCCTGAATTTGGCTCAAAGTTTACAAATTTTATAACATTTTACATTTACAATTTATACATAAATATATAATGGCACATCAAGTGCTAATTGAGCCCGATAGACAACAAGGCTGCACGCCTACCTACCAATATAATATAAAATTGAAGGCATTTATTAACTTTTTGTTTAATATTTTAGTATTAAAATATGATTAATTATTTATTATTTCGTTATTACATTTTAAAAGATGTAGCATTATATTTTAAAATCATTTTGTACAGCTTCGGTTAACATAGTAATAATTTCATCTACTTTATATTGTTTTGTGGAATGTCTTCACTTAAAGTTAGTTTTCTAACTGCATTAACTGCACCAATATTTGGAACCTGATTTTCCTTAGTACTAAACATCCGATTAATAATAAATTTTTCGAAAAGATTTTCCCGCGTTGTACTGACATTCCGTGCAATACTACCTGCCTTTGGCGGTGTATTTAAGAACACACCTTCAAATATAGTCTCGAGGCTATTACAACGACTTACATCCGCAGTGCATCCTTTATCATCAGCAGGGGGACTTATAAGTGAGTTGATTTCTTCAAGAGTTACAAAATCCGAATTTAAGCCTTCACTGGCGGTAGAATTACGATCTAATTGTGAGAGCCGAGTTGGTGTTCGAAAATCTTCTTCATTGCTGTCTATTGGCGAAGGTGTACGTCCAAGGGGCGAAACAAGTCTAATTTCAAACGCAGGTAGCTCATCACCTAATATAAGTGCATCCAGTTCTTGATCTATTGATGATGAAAATGATAAATCGCCTTCATTTGAGAGAGAGGACTGTGAACGATGAATAGGAGTAGTGTTTATGTGAGATTCAATTATATCCATGCTGGTTCTAATTAGAAGTGCATCGTTTTCCATAAAAAGGTGTTCTAATCATTTAAATTTTTAATTTTATAAAATTTATACAGCGATTTACTGAAATGAATACACAATCAAAAACGCCACTTTCAAATATATATTTGAAAATAGAGGCCATAAAATTTTGCCAACTTTAAATGAATAAGTGCTGCCAGATGCTATTATTACGCCGGCAGTCCAGTGTTTCTTATCTGTGGAATACAATGCTCGCGACAGACAGCAAACGACATCTGTCAAATATTAACATACACACGTTCTTATGGACGGACCTATTTCGACAGCTGCACAACTACACGACTGCAGACCGACAGTTGTCGCTCTCGCTAACTTCAATTTGATCCTATATTTGCCAACGACAGTGATGTGAGGAACACAATGCTCGCGACAGACTGCAGCCGCACGACAGTGAACTGAAAACGGCGTTGTGAATCCTACTACATGAACGTTTGTGAGAGGGCAGCAACATAACAATGGCCGGCATGTACACAAAACATCTCAGTTGTCCATTTTGCATGTACACAATTTCGTTGTGGCCATACTAATACCTTGCACTTCAATGAAATTTTAATATTTTGTTCAAAGTGAAATTTTTAAGCAAAATATAAGTAAATAGCTAAATTTATTTGTTTTAAATTATCAATTGTTATTATAAATGATGTAACAAAGCTATTTTATGCTTTTATTTGTAAAATAACCTCGGGTTTGTTAGAGCTTTGAGCAATATTACATTTTATATATTAGTGGCATCACCACTCTACCTCATCTCTCTATCTACCATTCTACTGTCAACCCTACTGTCGTCCTACTGTCGTTGGCAAATATAGGATAATATTGAAGTTAGCGAGAACGACAACTGTCGGCCTGCCGTCGTGTAGTCGTACAGCTGTCAAAATAGGTCCGTCCATAAGAAMGTGTGTATTTTAATATTTGACAGATGTCGTTTGCAGTCTGTCGCGAGCATTGTATTCCACACATGAGACGACAGTAGAGTTGACAGTAGAATGGAAGATAGTCGGCTATTACACGAAGCAACTTTTGTTGCTGATTCTCCGGCGATTCTCTTTTGCTGTTGCCCATTGCCCATTCACACGAGCAACTTGTGTTGCGCAACTCTGTTCGAGGTTTTTTTCTCATTCTCTTTCACTTTACTTTAACCCATGGTCAACTCTTTACTTTAACCCATTGTCGTTTCTTTTTCCTTATAGGTATTTGGGCCACTCTATCACATATATTAATCAGTACTGGCAATTAAGAAATACATTTTAATTATATTTCAAAATTAAAACAAAGGTTATATAACAGATCTTCACTATCGTCGGAATCAATTTGTATGGCTTCCTCTATACATTTTCCAATATCTTTAATTAATTCGATTTTTCGTCATACTCCATTTTCTAGAATATTTATATTATATTATGTATATTTGTATTCATATTTGCAAATTACTTACCAAAGATGAAATTAAATTTTTTAAATATTTTTAAAATATAAATTTCAAAAAAATATACGCAAATGCAACTATGCACTACGAAAGAAAGAACACGAATGCCAAAACACGTCGCAACGAACTGCTACGAATAAGAACACAAAGCGAGTTGCTGAACACTGGAAACTCATGCGCGGAACACAATGCTCGCGACAGACTGTAGCAGCACGACTGTGAACTGAAAATGGCGTTGTGAAACCTACTACAAGAACGTTTGTGAGAGGGCAGCAACATAACAATGGCCGGCATGTACACAAAACATCTCAGTTGTCCATTTTGATGTGTGGAACACAATGCTAGCGACAGACTGCAGCAGCACGACAATGAACTGAAAACRGCGTTGTGAATCCTACTACWWGAACGTTTGTGAGAGGGCAGCAACATAACAATGGCCGGCATGTACACAAAACAACGCAGTTGTCCATTTTGCATGTACACAATTTCGTTGTGGCCATACTAATATCTTGCACTTCAATGAAATTTTAATATTTTGTTCAAAGTGAAATTTTTAAGCAAAAAATAAGTAAATAGGTAAATTTGTTTGTTTTAAATTATCAATTGTTATTATAAATGATGTAACAGAGCTATTTTATGCTTTTATTTGTAAAATAACGTCAGCTTTGTTAGAGCTTCCAGTAATTTTACATTTTACATATTAGTGGCATCACCACTCTTCCTCATCTCTCTATCTTCCATTCTACTGTCAACTCTACTGTCGTCCTACTRYCGTTGGCAAATATAGGATAAAATTGAAGTTAGCGAGAACGACAACTGTCGGCCTGCCGTCGTGTAGTCGTGCAGCTATCAAAATAGGTCCGTCCAAAAGAACGTGTGTATTTTAATATTTGACAGATGTCGTTTGCAGTCTGTCGCGAGCATTGTATTCAACACATGAATGTACACAATTTTGTTGTGGCCATACTAATATTTTGCACTTCAATGAAATTTTAATATTTTGTTCCAAGTGAAATTTTTAAGCAAAAAACAAGTAAATAGGTAAATTTATTTCTTTTAAATTATCAATTGTTATTATAAATGATATAATTCAGCTATTTTATGCTTTTATTTGTAAAGTAACGTCAGGTTTGTTGCTTTGAATAATTTTACATTTTACATATTAGTGGCATCACCATTCTATCTAATCTCTCTATCTTCCATTCTACTGTCAACAGTACTGTCGTCCTACTGTCGTTGGCAAATATAGGATAAAATTGAAGTTAGCGAGAACGACAACTGTCGGCCTGCAGTCGTGTAGTCGTGCAGCTGGCAAAATAGGTCCGTACATAAGAACTTGTGTATTTCAATATTTCCTCCATTTTCGCGCTGGCACATAAAAATATGAGAATCCGATGGATTGCCGACCGAGCTTTTCAAACACGGCGGCGAAGAACTGACAAGGGACCATGCTTTGTAAAATATGGTCGGACGAAAGTATGCCCAACGATTGGAATTTAAGTGTTCCCACAGTCAACAAACTGATTGGACCTTATCAGTGTGGCTTTAGACCTGGCAAATCAACAACCAACCAGATATTTACCATGCGCCAAATCTTGGAAAAGACCCGTGAAAGGAGAATCGACACACCCCACCTGTTCGTCGATTTCAAAGCTGCTTTCGACAGCAGGAAAAGGAGCTGCCTTTATGCCGTGATGTCTGCCTTTGGTATGCCCGAAAAACTAATACGGAAATGTAAACTGACATTGAGTAACACCAAAAGCGTTCGATACCAAACGAGGTTTCAGATAAAGCGACTCCTGTCATGTGAGTTCTTCAACCGGTTTCTGGAGAAAATAATTCGAGCTGCAGAACTAAATAGAGAAGGTACCATCTTCTATAAGAGTGTACAGCTGCTGGCGTATGCCGATGATATTGATATCATCGGCCTCAACACCCGCGCCGTTAGTTCTGCTTTCTCCAGACTGGACAAGGAAGCAAAGCATATGGGTCTGGCAGTGAACGAGAGCAAGACGAAATATCTCCTGTCATCAAACAAACAGTCGTCGCACTCGCGACTTGGCTCTCACGTCACTGTTGACAGTCATAACTTTGAACAACAATGTCAGCCTAGAAATCCAACGCAGGATAACTTTTTCAAACAGGTGCTACTTCGGACTGAGTAGGCAATTGAGAAGTAGAGTCCTCTATCGACGAGCAAAAACCAAACACTATAAGTCACTCATAATTCCCCCTGCTATATACTGCAGAGGCTTGGACGATGACAACAACTGATGAGAATTAAGAAGAAGAAGAGTTAATAATAAATGAATTTTTTCGTTAAATTTTTATTGATTTTCCGAAAATACCAAGATTTCTATTAATAATTTCTCTTATTCATTTTTATTTTACTTTTTTTTATAAATAAACAAATTTCACAATCAGCTGTTTAAATGCCCAAGTCTGCCGTCTGTCACCATAAAATTTCAATACGCATGTTTCCTATTTGGAAACATGGATCCAAGGGCCTTAGTCCTGCGTCTACAGATGGCTATACGTTCGTTGCGATAGCCGCGTTGGAGGTTTAACTCTACGCACCATTTGTAGCAAATGCCTTTGCTTGGAAAATGCTCGGAAAGCTACCCACAGGTATGGAGAGTTGTGCACGTGGTCCTGCGACCCCTCGGTGTACCACCTGATTGTACTATCCCTGAGTAGTAGCTCGAGAGTGGAGTCGCTCCATTCGGCCTTGCTTCTGAAAGTGATCTTAAACTTCTTAGCGAAGTTCACCTTTTTGGCAATGCTGTCCCTGGGAAGAAGAGCCAGTGGTATGACCCCACTTAGCTCCTGACATACAGATGCAGGCGATCCTTTGCAGTTTTGATAGTTTAAGTCCTACCATCGTTTGCGATACTTTCGGAGCCCAAGGATTTACCAGCCAGCCGATTACACACCATCAGTGCCTTTGTGGCTTTGACAATGGTCAAATCAACATGCTGCTTACATCTCAACGTGGAATCCAGCGTGAGACCCATACATATATTTGACTATATTTGTCATCTCTATCTCTCTGACTACGAGTGTTAGGTTCCTCAGGCCAGGCAGAGACCTGCGCCTCGTAAACAGACGATGGTCGTCTTCAAGGGGTTGATGTTTAGTCCAACTCACCAACCCTTGACCCCTATGTACGATATCGCAGAGAGAACTCTCAAATTTGCCTCTGGCTATGATAAGAATGTCGTCCGCATATCCTTGGCAGCGGATTCCATTGTTCAAGTAATTCGTCCACGACTAGGCTCCACAACAGGGGGGGGGATAGCTCACCTCTCTGTGGGTAGCCCCTTCTAGTCCCGAGACGGATACTGGTGCCTCCTAATGAGGTTTCAGCTATTCTGGTGGGCAGTACATCCTCTATCCAACTGCGCACTGTTGGTGCTACATTCCTTTTTTCCAGTGCCCTTGCCACGCTCCCGTGAGACGTGTTGTCAAAGGCACCTTCGGTGTCTAGGAAGGCGCATAACGTCACCTCCCCAGTATCCAGTGTTGGTCAATCTGCCTGCAGGGGTGCAGTTACAAGAGCCTTCGATCTTATTTCCTGGTCCAGGATCTTTTCCATACTCTTTAGTAGGAAGGAAGTTAGACTGATCGGTCTAAAGGATTTAGCTAGTGAGTAGTCTTTCCTTCCCACCTTCGGTATCAAGATCACCTTTTCTGTCCTCCATGGTTCAGGCATATACATCAGCGCCAGGCTATTTCTCATTCCCTGTACAAGGTGTGGTAGTAGAATCTGCTCACCTTGTTGCAGAAGCGCCGGAAAGATGTCTTCCGCTCTCGGAGACTTGAATTTGGCGAACTTGGCCCACCTGACTGAGTCCGCAGTAAATAGTTTCCTTGAAACTATCCAGTCCAGGCGAGACGGCTTGTGCTCTACGACAGGTAGGCACTTGTTTACCGCAACTGTCTGCGGAAAATGCGCTGGTAGGAGTGCCGTAGCTCTCTCCTCCGCATTGGTCGTATAAGTACCATCATATTTTTTAATAGCTAATTCTGTGTTAGTCTTCCCTTTGGCCAGAGCTTTGTGCAGTCTAGCTGCTTCTGGTGTTGAGGAGAAGTTCTCACAGAAATTCCTGAAATTCTCCTGCTTTGCAGACCTAATCTTCTTATTATAAGCAGTTAAGTTAAGTTCCGAGAGTTTACTAGAGCACCAGGGGCAGTTGTGTCCCTTGGTGATCATCTTTACGTGGCAGCTGTAGCTGTAGCTGTGGCAGGGCCGTTGTATCTCTGATCGCCTTCTCGTCCCCTAACAGGTTGCACTCTAACGCATCCTGATATGTGGTCCAATTTCTGTTGTTGGGAATACGTTTGTGGGGGATTTGCATGAATTCCACCCCTAGCTCGAATCTCAAGATCCCGTGGTCTGACACTGAGGGTTCTGACGACACCTTCCACAGTGAGACCACCCCTGACATGAGTTCGTTCGAAGTTCGTTCCCTCCTCTTCTCTGACTTGCACCGCAACTAGATCCTATTCTGAAATACATAAGTGGTCAATATTTCTTCTAATTGCTAAGCACGCTCGAGGTCACTCACTGGAGAGATCCCATATTACCTTGTTGCTGTCAACATTGAGGCCCCTAAGGATGCTGACGCCGCGTGATGCATATCTGCATTGTCCCTCAGCTGCCCGAGGCGGATTCGGTGCGGAGAGCTGGCCACCAGCTACCTGGGCGTAGTTGCCCCGTTGCCTGCGGTTGTAGTGGATGCCGCCTGTTGAGCACCGCTGCATGAGGGCATGTCATCATCATCTTCTCTGGCATGTTCCTCAAACAACTCTCATTCCTCAGTCGATAGGGCGTCCAGAAAGCTGTACTTGCGTTTAGCCCCTGAGTCTCCCTTGCCTGCAACAATACCGCTGTTGTTGCCGTTGTCCATTGTCGTCTGCGCTGTCGTAGCCAGTCGTAGTTGTCGTTGTATTTTGGTGATTGCTGTTTTGTCGTTGCTCATCCTTTTCGTACGATCCTTGGTTCAACGAGGTGAGCTGTCGGGTCTATGTATTTTTAGGGGAACTCAAAGGTCCGCCGCGCCAGAACCCCATGACGCGGTAAGGCCACCGTTACTTCCCGAGTAGGCCTGGTGCTGGGCAGGCTCCGTTAAAATACAGCCGAATTTACCTCCTGGCTGCAAATCATCCAATGGGCACTGGAGTCACATAACACCCTGGACGGGAGGTGGCGTACTCTTGGTTGCCGTACGCATGCGACACCCGACATCCTGCCTGGGCTTTGTCAGCTGACACCACCCTCACCGGTTGGGGGTGTCAAGTATGCCTTGCGACTTAAGCTCCTGCACCACGGCAAGGTGCCTACCATTAGGCAATATTATTAATGGAGACTTCACACTGCTAATGTTTAACAAATGATGTCTAAATATATATCATATGATTCCGACCCGTTTAGATAGGATCGAGCCTTTATGCCGCTATGTCTGAATTTAGTATACCCGCAAAATTAATACGGCTGCGTAAACTGATGTTGGTCAGAAACGAGGTTTCAGACAACGCGACTCCCTTTCGAGTGACTTCTTCAATATACTGGTGGGGAAAATAATTCGTGCTGTAGAGATAAATCGAGCACGTACTATCTTCTATAAGAGTGTATAGTTGTTCGCTCACGCCGATGACATTGATATCGTTGTCCTCAACACCCGCGCCGTTAGATATGTTTTCTCCAGACTGGATAAGGAAGTGACAGTGAAGAAGGCAAGACGAAATTTCTCCTGTCATCAAACAAATATGTCCTCTTGGACTCGCAGCTTAGCTCCCACGTCACTATTAACAGTTATAACTTCGAAGTCGTGGATAATTTCGCCTATCTTGGAGCCAGGATTAACACCAATAACAACGTAAGTCTCGAAATCCAACGAAGAATAACTACTTCGGACTGAGTAAGCAATAGAGAAGTAAAGTCCTCTTTCGTCGAATAAAAACCAAACTCTACAAGCCTCTAATCATTTCCGTTCTTCTACATGGTGCATAGGCATGGACGACAACTTCTGATAAGTCGACGAGTTTTCGAGAGAAAGTTTTGCGGAAGATCTATGGTCATTGCATTGGCTATTTTCGTGCAAGTCAACGGTTGAATCCCTGGTTAATTACTTAGCAGCGGTACCAGAGTTTTTCGTTAAAGTTTATATGGCTTTTTCAAGACACAGTTGACAATCCCAACTGTTGCTATTAAAAAAAGTTTCTTTGGTTATTGCTATGGTTACCTATAGGTTACAGAAAACTGGTGCATCGGTTCCCTCGTCACTTGCTTTGCGTCATTTTATTAGTTACCACTGCCAAGAATACGAGTTTTCCCTATAAACAAAGAAAAATTGAAGTTCCAATTTTATTTTTATTTTATTTATTTACTCGGAACTTACGTGTTAAACGTTATGCTCGTACTTCTATTTTTGTATATTTGTACAAAATTTTAATAATTAATTAGATTTATTTTTAAATATTATCATACATCTTCTTCTTCTTGATTGGCGTAGACACCGCTTACGCGATTATAGCCGAGTTAACAACAGCGCGCCAGTCGTTTCTTCTTTTCGCTACGTGGCGCCAATTAGATATTCCAAGTGAAGCCAGGTCCTCCTCCACTTGGTCCTTCCAACGGAGTGGAGGTCTTCCTCTTCCTCTGCTTCCACCGGCGGGTACTGCGTCGAATACTTTCAGAGCTGGAGCGTTTTCGTCCATCCGGACAACATGACCGAGCCAGCGTAGCCGCCGTTATTATCATACATACATATATAAATTACAATCATTTTCGTGACAAACATTTTTATACGTACACATACTTATATCATTAAATTATTCTTTGTTGAAAAACTTAATTAGTTAGATAGTTAATACTAATTGCTATACATTTTATAATTTATAGTAATAGTTATATGTAAAATATGCTAAATATTCATTCAAGCCGTATTTATTTTCAATACAATTTCAATGAGTTTGTCTGAAATGACCAGCTATTTGGAGTGAAAATGATGTGTGCAAAATTTCAGAGGGATATCACAAAAACTGAGGGACTTATCAGTCAATGCTATGACTTTTTTTTTGGGTGTTACTGTTAATAAACCCCGCTCAGGGTATGAAAATGAGGGTTACAATATTTAACATCAACTATAATTTTTTTGTTGGTCCCTTGGCGACTGCATCCAAAACTTCCTTCAAAGCGATCGGAAGACTATATCACTGGATAAATGGCAAAGCTCTGAACCGGCCATATAACACCGGAATCAATTCGATCAATTGAAAGTCACAGTTATCAGAAAATAAAAATATTCAGTATAAGTACCTGTAAGCGGCTGTAATAGGATATCATGATCAAGTGAGATCTAGAAAAATAAGGACATAATAGGTGAGCAGAAAAGTTCGAAGGCTGATACACAGATGGTACTACTAATATGAAATCTATATGATTTTTAGTCAATCCCTTTGTTTATGAATAGCAATTTGAGCGAAGCCACTTGTGTTAGTTTACACAAAATGGGTCAAAGGGAACTGCATGTGTTAATAGCATAGCATTGATTTTTTGTGGAAAATATACTATTGAAGCCATGATTGGAATTGGTCAAGATTATTTGAAACCTGCACCAAAGTAATCAACCGTTGAAAAGTGGTTTGCAAAGTTTGAATGACGCGATCTGGAACGATTAAAAATATAAAAGAAGTCCCCAAAATAATTGCGGATGTTTATAAAGTGAAGTTTTTCCAAAGATATTTCAAAGGAATAGATTTTGGAATAATCATGGTATAATATTCAAGAACTATTTTCAAAAGGAAAAACCGTTAACTGCGACTATTACATTGCGATTGGAGTGTTTAAAGAGGAAAATCCCGGCAAAGCGGTCTCCATTTGAAGAACAAGAAAATGCTGTTTCATCAATAAGACGCACCGTGTCACAAACCAAGGCCCTAGTAACTATTTCCTATACTCAGACTCCTAAAGAATGCTCGTTGGATAGAAATTTAGCAACAATGGAGAGGTAATCGCAGAAACTGAGGTTTCTTGAGGCTTAGGGCAAATGTATTATAAAAATTGTTTTGACTGCTATAATCATTGTAGAAACTCTCGAAGATAACTATATTGAATAAAAAAAAAAAGTTTGATAACGTATGAACTTTTTATCCATCCTGTTATATTTGTACATCCAATGTTTAGGATATCAAAAGTTCTATCTGCAAAGATATTTAATCAATTGCTTAGAAACAACATAAAACTCAAGTACTTACCTTTTTATAAACGCCTTTTGATTCATAAAATTAAATTTTATAATAAAAAAAACGTACCAGTAAAAACGCATACCTCTGAATTCATAAATGCATACATATATACATATAAGTAATAAAACTTTGCACAAATAATGCATTTAAAAGAATAATTCCTCAAATCTAAAAATTACCAAAATCGCACCAATACTGTTGAAGTATCCAGGAATCTGCAACCTGTGGAATATATTATTGAAATTCGGAGAAAATACTTTTTGGGTATTAGTATGCCTTTATTTTAAAAAGTGCTGAATCGGGCCAATACTTTCCTTAATCCCCATTTGAAGGGTCTAGCAAGCAGAATGACGTGATGTAAAGTGAAACAAAACACTCAAATTTGATCATAATGGGTTCTGTCATCACAGCTCTGTTTGCATATCTTTACCCGTTTACGCAACTTTTCGACAACCCAGTGCAGAATTTCATCAATAGTGCGCTGAATGTTGTCTTCGAGTTCACCGAACGTTGCAGGTTGATTGACGTAAACATTTGAGAGAAAATACTATAGAGGTTATATCCCGAAAATAACGAATTGTCCAAAATTGCGCGCGATTTGTCCATGTTTACATGTGAAACATGAGGCGGCACATCGTGTTGTTAAAAATATAGATCGTCGTCGTCGTTTTCATCCAGTTTCGGGGAAAAAGTCCGTTAACAGCGTGACGCTCGCTATTGATGATAATAGCATTTTCTGCCTCATTTTGAAAGAAATAAGGTTCGATGATGTCGTCATACCACAACCGAACGAGAATCTGACTCAAACCATTAGCGACAATTTTTTTTGTTTACGAAGCCATTAAGCCAGAAATGTAGTTGAACTGAGAAAATGATGTTACATTGAACCTGAACGAAGAACTTCTTAGCAAATAGTGGGCTCTTTTCTGGGAAAATCTGCAAATGTCGCAACCGAACTACTGGACGTAGAAGAGTAAATTCTGGGCGATAAACAACCATTTGTTGCCAGTTGCCGAAGATCAATCTTCACCACGACAATGCGAACTTTCACACATTGACTGAAACAACATCGATTTTATAAGTCATCCACCGTATAGTCCTGACTTGGCAGTGAATGACTTCTCATTAATAGACTAAGATATCAACGCTTTTCAGCACAGGAAGAGGCGAATGCCTACAGAAGTGTGTAGACATTAATGGAGAACATTTTGAAAAACAATAAGGCGATTTTCGATTATTAATATTTACTTTTATTCTTTAATCCTGAAATATAAAAGTCAAACCTACTGTATTTAAATAATACGAAAGGTTTATCATAAAAATTATATACACACGCATTTTTTATTCACAACTCAAGTACTTAACAAAGATTTCTATCGATTAACAACTTCCATCCCTAATATTTAAAGTTAAGAGAATTGTGGCTTAAGGATTAATAACTTATTTAATCTCTATAATTACACACCGTTCATAAGTAATGTCAGAACAGGTCTTTCTTGATCTCATATTTTAAATATTCTATTCATTTTTGATTAAATTTTGATTAAATAATTTTACTCCTTTGGTAAATATGCTTTAAAGCTAAGAACTTTTGTATTTATGTAACTTTCCATATATAATATACAAAGTGTCATACTATTTTCAGATAATTTAAGTTAATGTGTTTGCAGGCCAACCCTTATAAATCATATTCTATAACAAATTAGTTAGTTTAGGCATTAAATGAATCTTTGTGGATTGAAAATTACAGTCTATATTTCACAAAAACTAATATGCTTTTGTTATTGGTATTTAGTTTGAAGCCATTTAGTAGAAATACAAAATGCGAGTATTTTGATCTATGAATTTACAGAAATCGATATTTATATATAAAACTAAGTTTCCACTGTTTAGAGAATAAGGCGAACTGTGTCTTAAAGAACAAATGCTATCAAGAATATTACAATGTTATTTAAGGATACATTCACATAGTTATGCTGCGACATGGCCAATGAAAATGTTTTTAAAACTGTAACTTCCTCCGACTTTTTTCACATATATACATTGTATGTACATATGTACTATATTTGTATATGCTATTATTTATTCAAAATTCTAATACAATCTATTAACAATGAGTACATAAATTATATTTAATAAGATAACAGTTGGTTCACTATAATATTAAATTGTATGTATATAAAATAAGTTATTGATTTCATTATACAAAGTTATACAAATTATGAAATTATGAAACTACATAGAAATACATATGTAAGTATGTATGTATATACTCGTGCATTCATATACCTTATTACTAACATTGAAATAAGTAAACCTATATCGACATTCAGTAGTATTAACATTTATGAATCCCTTTAATTAAATCCGAGAAGTCTTTTGAACGCACGCCTATAGTCCAAATTGAATATTGTATAAATAACTGGATTTAGACCCGAATTTATGTAGCCCAACCATGTAATGAAATTCTTTAACTTGTTTGTTGGGCAGCAGTAATCGCAGAAAGGCAGGATGACGTACATCAGAAAAAAAGGTAGCCAACAAATAACAAACACACCCATAATAATACCCAATGTGCGTGCAGCTCGTCTTTCCTTTGACAGTGATATCTTCTGTTTTTCCTCAATGAATTGATATACGCCTGCGGGTTTCTTCTGTAACGGCATAGCCGCAGTGGATGTGGCGCCTGTTGAAGATTGTGGCGGCGTTATTTTCAGCGAAGTGTTATCGTCATTGTTTGAATCGATTGGTTCTGTGCACTCGGCAGCAAGTTTCCGTAAGCTTGCTGAATTCTCGAAATTTTCTAATTCTTTACTTTCGGCGACCATGAGGAGTAATTCGTCTGTGCCAGCTAAGTCAACAGAAGCCTTCTTTTTATCGTCGTTCGGTTCATCAACGTTTTTTGGTTGTTGCTGTTGTTTTTTAACTCGCATTTTTCCCTGTTTTATAGAATCCTTAATTTTAGCACGTCGCGTTTTTTTCGTTCGTTGTGCCACAACAACTATACGTTGCTCTGTTTCCTGCTTATTGTCCACATCCTGTATTTCGTTATTGGCATTCGTCTCACTGCTAACCGAGTCTTGATCATTTTGTATCGCCACTGACGAGGCTGACTGCACCGAGGATTTGCCGCAACTCAATATTGCCAAACAAAAAGAGCCTAGAGCATAGCTTTCTCGTCTGACATTTGCGTTATTTACGGCCGAAGTGTCCTTATCACCACTCTTCCTTACAATAGTATTAATTTTCGAAGCTTTGGCCCGTTCACGTAGTCGTCGTCTGGTTGCAATATAGATTTCGATGTATACGATAGTCATTATTGCTAAGGGAATGAAAAACGATCCCAATGAAGAGTATATCACATAACCTCGATTAGAGGTTAATTCACACGGTGTGGCACTTGTAAATTCATCCGGCCAGTCATTCCATCCTACTAGCGGTGGTGAACTTATTACTAATGACAATATCCAAACACCGGCTATTAATAGCAGAACACGACCGACTGTACGCTTTTGAGCATAATTAATGGGATCCGTTATGGCCCAGTAGCGA
Organism: Bactrocera latifrons; assembly: GCF_001853355.1. Taxonomy (NCBI): domain Eukaryota; kingdom Metazoa; phylum Arthropoda; class Insecta; order Diptera; family Tephritidae; genus Bactrocera; species Bactrocera latifrons. The sequence continues at coordinate 66,959 of NW_017537239.1, read as the reverse complement.
TCGAGGGCGATTGCGCACAAATTGAGTATTGACGACGTACAGCATAAAACATCACAAGTTAGCCACATCTTACAAACGTGTATACCAAATTCCCAACGTCCAAGTATCGAGTACGCTACGTTGAATGGTAATACGAGTAATGCGACCGTTAGATCGGCTACGGCCAGTGAAACAATAAAAAAGTTTTGGACTATTCGTAGCGGCTTGTAGGTGAATACACTTAAAATGACTAGTACATTCCCAATTACAGTTAGTACTATTATAACGGAGAGCACTATGGTAGTAAGGATAGCTTCCCATTCGGGCACTGCCAGCTGTATTCCAAAGTGGCTCCAGTAGAACTTTTCAGTAACTGCAGTGCTGCTACACCCATCGACCGTCCCCAATTGGCTGTTGTTAATTGTTGAGGCACTTACGAACGTGGTAGTTGTTGTTACAGTGGAGCTTAATTGTGGACCTATTGTGTTCGAAACACTCGTTAATGAAGTTTCCGTACTTTTGTTTAAGCCATAATTCTTTGGAGCCGAATACATGCCGTTCGAAATATTTAGCAACAATAATGCCTGTTGCTGAGTTGGTGGCATTTTGCATTTTACAATATGTACAGTTATTTCGCTGCAACCCGTTAAAGCTCTTGTATTTTTATTAGAAAGCAACAAGCGAAAGTATTTACCTATCCAAGGTTTAACTCATTTAAGATTTGATCTGAAACACACAGTAAATGAAGAGATTGTTAGAATTAAAAATCAACAAATATGTTTTAAAACAATATCATATATTATCAAATATTTTAACTTAATTACAAATTATATTGCTAATTCTAAACATCTCGAATAAAACAAATAATAAAGGGCTAAGTTCAGAAGCGGCCTAACATTAAATTCGTAAAAATGTGGGCAAGTGTGAGCAAAACCTTATGCTAACTCAGAATGGACTAAAGGATTTCAATCATATTTAATGCTAAGCAGTAATGCGTTTAAAAAAACACGTCTACTTAACTTTATTAAAATATCACACATATTGACTTATATAATATAGCTGACCCCGCAGAAGTTGTCCTGCGTGAAATTATGTGATTTGAAATGAAAAGAAAGTTAAATTTATCATTTAATTTTTTTCAATGTAACGCAGCTTGTTAAACTACATTTTTTGGTTTCTGTTCCGGTGTACAGAAAAGATGGTTTTCCATTTCGTGAGCACGCCACTTATAACTGCCGTGTGAAAAACATAGCATTTCCAAATTTATGCCACACACTATTCGACCATCCTTGTGTCCTGTTGATTGTCATCTCAAATGCAATGTTTACTGGAAACGGAATACGTTTGAACTAAAATGGCAAATCGTTAAAACTCAAAGGAATTCGTTGAATCCAGCATTCTGCCTCTTGTATTCGAAAGGTGCGTCACAATCAGTCAGCTTCAATTACACAGTTTCGGCGCAAGCAGATTGCGAAACATAATAACGACAGATTCAACTTTGAAACGCAAATAATGCGGTGGCATACCAAGCCTCTCCAAAGAATTTAGAAATTCCACTGGATAATTCACGACGTCGTCTTCGTTGTTAAGACGAGCGATCGATTTGTATGAGCGCAAATCTCCCGGAATTTGCCTTTGAATCTTCCAGTTTAAGTCAACAATGTGATGAGTTCATCTTTCGTGAATTGATTGCTTTCAAATTGTAATTGCTTGTATGCAAATATGTATAGTTTTGCGCTTTGCCGTCGGCATTTCCATATTGGCACGTAAAAATAATTATGATATGAGTATAATTTGTATGAATGCATGCATAGCATAGTACTATGTATTTACAGTAAATTTGGAAATGAATATTTAATAATTTTATTTGATTTTTACATAATATACTATACTAATAGTAGTAATAGAAATTGAATTTATCACAACAATAATAAATACATACATACATACATATATCGGCTATCATATTAATCTTATTATTTGCTCATATGTATACACATGTGAGCGCATTAATCTGCTTGTTCATACATTCATATATACTTATATGTACATACATACATACATATATCGGCTATCATATTAATCTTATTATTTGCTCATATGTATACACATGTGAGCGCATTAATCTGCTTGTTCATACATTCATATATACTTATATGTACATACATACATACATATATTTGTATACACTTCCGAACAAATAATGCACAAGCATGCATACATACATATGCGTACACATGTGAATATGTCATCAACAAAAAAACAATTGCTCAAATAGCAGAAGCATCAAAAGTCAATTTGGCAGCCGAATTGGCGAAGCCCAAATGTAGTAAATTTTACAACAAAAACAATTTCATTCATAAGCGCAGGCGCAAATTCTACAAGCGACCTGGCTTCATTCATAAAAACAGACGCCGTAACATCTCCCCGTGCATATCTTTGTCAACAAGCGTCTTTTCGCGACGATGGCAAAAGCTAAAAATCATAAATTGAACATCTTCYGGTGTTTGTTCTAAGAAGGAAATGAGAAAAGTGGCAACATAGCTGTTGTCGATTTACAATATTTGTCAATTCTAAAATATCTGACTCGCAAAAATCTGCGGCGATATGTACGCAAGCTCATACATATGCATACATATTTACGCTAGTTTGTGGGCGAAGCTGTTACAGTGGCAAGGGAAGCGGTCAATAGGCGGCCATTCGTTTATTTTTTTCGGCACAGCTTGGATTTTCTATCATCATACAAGTGCTGAACCAATGAGCGCGACAGATATTAGAATACACACGTTCTTAGGGTATTCAGGTATTGAGGCAGCAGCACAACTACATAACTGTGTCCCTAAGAACGTGTGTATTTTAATATAATATTTGACAGATGGCGCTTGCAGTCTGTCGTGCTCAATGTGTTCAGCACTTGACTCTTTGTCAAAACGCAAGTTTCGGCCATTGGTTGACCGTGACATCGGAGATGCGAAAGAAGCGTGCGACACTTGTTATTATCATTCTATTGGTACAAATATGGAAATGATAACGAAATAATGTGAATATGCATATTTCATGAAGGTCATCAATTTTCTTCTTCACTTTTTAATAGTCGAAATAAATATAATTTATTTTATATTAATTTATTTAAAATAAAAATTATTTTATAGGTAATTAAATGGTCTTGACCATGAAATAATTTATTTGGACAAGGATTAATATAAACACATAAATGGCATGGTTTGAATTTGGTTAGCATTTTCATTAATGTTTAAAATGAAAAAAGTTGTTGGAGTGACATAACTACAATTGTTGGACATATGTATGTATGCTACCGCGGAGTTTTTTTGTAGACATTACGATGTTCTTCAGTATTGTTGTACATTATTTTGTTCTATCGCTAATAGTTTCGGCAGCGCATTCGACTAAAGACATTTTAAGACTCATTTTTCTACACTTTCGGTTACATTGTTCAAATTTTACCAAGGATCCCTAATTTTCTTCAAAATCTAATGTAGCCTATGTCAAATTGAAAGAATGTAGCATTCTATTGGTGAAAGAACTTTTTAAATTGACCCAGTACTTTTTGAGCCTATTCATTACAAACATACAAAAATAGGTACAAATCTTTCCTCACAGCCGCATCATACTCTTACCTGAATATATGTAGGTTATATTTCATTTCCTAGTCAACTTTATACCGTCTGTTAGTACTACATGTATGTATGTATGATATGTAAGTATATATTACATAAATTCAAAAAACTTGTTTTCTTAATCATAATATTGTTTCGAGCTGAATATGAACGGAACTTGTATAATAATTTCCGTGCAGTTTGAATTTTTCCTTCCGAAGTTAAAAGAATTTCGATTAGAGAATTTTTCGATTAGAGTGGTGACATTCAGAAGTAAAACTTAGTGATATGGGTAAGTACCATGTATGTAAACCGTCACACAACACTAATATCATGAGTACAAATATATACATATGTACTTAGCCTTCCCATAAATTCTGTTAGAAAGGTAACAACACTTGCAGCGATTCGCAGTCCAAAGTGCCGTTATTTTTTATTACAATTTGTTTATAGTGTCTATTCATACATAGTATAATCAGTTTAGTGTTTGCTCACCGGTATTACCAACGAGGTGGGGAGCTAATGAAGACCGTCATATGGTGAGTGCATAATATAAAGATTTTCGAACTTCCGGCTGACGACAAATATATGAGTTTTCTTAATTAAATTATGTGAACATGTTTTTGTCATAACGGTGTATCTCTGTGCATATTCATATCAGAATTTTCAAACATCCAGTTGACTTTACTCCTTTTATATTGTTGATGTGAGGTACCTTAAGAAAACTCAGCTTCTGTTAGTAATATGTAGTACTGGGAAAAATATATAAGACCAAGGTCTAGATTTTATATCCCCTATATTGTAAATTTCTGTCTTTTGACGGAAGTTTTGAACATCTACAGAATATTTTAAATATAGAATTTTCGGCTAACTGTACAGATAAATCGCATATGTCGCTGAATTTTAAATAATTATCGTCGAATAATGAGTGTTGAATTCTTTCGCAACATGTTGCTACAGAGAATAACAGTTTTGTTCACCTAAGAGTTGTTTGTATCACCTAAAATTAATCGAGATAGACACATATATAAAAACTTTGAGGATGATCCGGATTCTATCGTCCGTCAATCTGTAACTTGAGTAAAAAATTGAGATATCGTAATGAGTATTGGTCGAATCGGGAAGACGAATTCGTAGATGAACGTAATCTGACCAATACCTCGCTTACAAAATGATTGAACGAAAATTTATTAAGTTTCATAACTAAGCTCAAAATTAAGGCACATTACAGTTATGTAATTTGGACTCTTTAAAGTTTAATGTATGTACATATCTCCCAGACCACTTAAGATAGAAAACTAAATTTGTTAGGCCAAATGCTTTAAGCATCCTTAACGACACCCCAAACTACCCATATAAGGGTTCCGATAAAGATCAATAAATAAATACGCTAGAGATATTAAATTTTATGCCCGAGACTACGCTTACATTGTACAAGGTGCGTTCCAAAGTAAACAGGACTTTTTGAATCTTTCGCCCCTGGTGACGCCATCTATATGGTTCAATTTCATGACATTGCATTGATTGGAAGTGAAGTTATTGCGTTTTAAGTGGCAGTATGTTTGTGTCACCGGTACGAAAATGAGCTTCGAACAAAGAGCCAATATAATTTTTTTTTTTTAATTGGTAAAACTTTTAGGCGAGGACATAAATGATGATCAACATGTGAGCCAATCAAAATCCGTCGAAACTGTGAGTGAACTCTTAAAAAATCAACTGAAATCATCGTTGAAATTCCTGGAAATGGAATTGAACATCTTCAAAGCATCGATTTATCGCATTTTGATCGAACATTTGGGTTTACAAAATGTGTGTGCATGGTTTGTTCCGCACAAATTGACTGACCACCAAAAATTGCTCAGAATCCAACATTCGAAGGACACCTTGTGACCGATTATTTTATCAAAAATCACATTTCAACCATTAACCACTCGCCGTATTCACCTGATATGGCACCGTGCGCCTTCTTCCTTCTCGGAAAAATGCATTTAACAATGAAAGGAAAAGCTGATTCACGCTCAACACGTTATGTTTTTAAGTATAATCCTGACATTCATTGGTCAGTAAGACAAGTTTATGGTTTAACAAAACAAAGAAGACTTCAAGCTTTTTTACCTCAGTTTTCTTCATTAGCATTGCACTTAAAGGTCTCTTATACGTAGGTTACGCTGATATTCAAGGTAAATTGTTTTAATTACCGTTCCAAATTGCTTTAGATACCGTATTTTTATACACAACTTTAAAACATAGATGAATTTTATTAAATTAATTTCATTTGATGTTTGTAAAATATCGGAGCTTCCAACAAGAACTAACTAGCGAAAGCACTGACAACATTTATTTTCTAAAACTTTTGCAAAGGAAGGCATTATTAGTTTAGGATAAACAATTTAATAGTACTTACAGTGGTCGCTATATATATTTTTTTTTGTTCAGATTTACAATCATTGAAAGTTGGAAAAAAATTTGGTTTTCATGTATTTCGTGCTGTTTCATCTTTTTATTATTTTTAATATAAATCAAACATTTTGTTCTGATCCGTTGGACATGTTTAAGGAGATGGGGCGTTTAACACAAACTTGCTTAGATCTGACGTGTACAAATTTAAGTAGGTTTTAAAGCACTTGTGAGTAACTAGAATATTTTATAAGATAACTTAAATTTATTTTCAGACGATTTGAAAATTGCAAATGAACCGGAAAGCCACCTCAGAAAAGATGTGAATTGTTTGCGAATGTGTTTGTTCCTGCATGCTAAAGAGGTAAGCATAAGACATTTAAATAATATTTTAGAAATTTTTACTACCATAATTTGAACTTACAGTCATCAAACCCGGATCTGAAAGCAAATTTTGTGTTCTACAAACGTAACGAGAAGGCAATACAAAGAAACGAATGCATCGGATTTTGAATTCCAAAAATTACTAAAAGAACATACACCCTGCGAAATAAGTATAAAGGCACTACAAAAAGATTTCTTAGAAAAGGAACTTTCTAATATTTTGTGATTTTATTTATAAATTATATTCATGTATTTTAGAACGATTTAAAAACAAATGAACAAAAATTAAATTTTTACCCCTTTGAGCTTCAAGGAGGAAAAATTTAAAAAAAAAAAAAACCAAACCTAGTGCGAAATAATTATAAAGGCACAAGAGTATTTTAGTTTCTTAGGTAAATATTTATTAATTTAATAAGAAGTATGTCCTTCGTTATTGTTCAGAACTTCTTCCAAACGCTTTATCATTGAGTTAATGAGAGAATGAATGTACGATGGCTCAATGCTCCTCCATTCTTGTTGAATTTTTACTTTGAGCTCTTTAATGTTCTTAAATTGACGTCCATGACTGAAATCCTTACTCGCTAGCAGTGACAAGAGATTCGCAATTGAGTTGAATTCCACGGGATAATAGGAATTCTTTTGTCTTCCTTGAACGATAGATTGCTGCGTTGTCCTGCTGAAAAATATATTCTGAATCAGATATATCTTCTCCAAACGAAATTAAGACATCATCTAGAAGCTGGATATAATAATCGGAGTCCATCTTGGTGCTAATGAAGCAGATAGGTATGGTTACTCAGTAACTTATTCCCGCCCAAAGAATTAGGGAACCACCTCCAAAGTTTCGGCGTTGACGTTTTTGCTTGGAAGTGCTTTTCTTGCGCCAATACTTAATTGCACCATCCGCGCAGCCAAATTAAATTTCTTCTTATCCGAAAATATTACAGTTTTCCATTCTTCATCCCAACAAATATATTTTTCAGCAAACCGTAATCTAGCCATTTTATTCCGAGGTAGCAGTGCTGGTTTGGAAAAATTTTTTTCGTAGGAGAGAGTTAAGTATTTTTTTTTTAAATTTGTTGTACGCGTCGCACACCTACTCCTAAGTCAATTTCTCCAACTATCTCTTTTGCGCTTTCCTTCACTGCAAGCCTGGAAATCTGATAAAACTTAGTTGACATATATCATACAGATGGCTGTAATCGGGTCACTGCCATGCCCACAAAACGCCATTAATCGATATCCTATAAATTGTCATAACTAATCCGCAAATTAAGATACTATTAACTGTTTTTTAATAAAACGAGTTGTATTCGAGAGGGGAACTTTGCTTCGAAATTTTTAAAAGTGGACGTGGCTCCGCTCTATAATAACTAAATGTACTTATTAACCTGGGTGACTGGTACAACACGACATGCTGCCAAGCGTGGCAGACCCCGGAGTAACTGTTCTGCAGAGAATATTGCTGCTGTTGCCGGTTGCCATGACATATCGAAGCGCCGTCGACATCGACCAGAAGACGTGCCACGCAAATGGGTATCAGTAGACGGTGTTTACAGCGAATTTTGGTAAAAGATTTGAAGATGTTTCCGTACAAAGTCCAGACGATGCATCAACTGTTAGCTGCTGACCGCCAATCGCGTCTATCATACGCTCAGCCCACCTTAATCACCAACAAAAGGAAGATGATTTTTCAGCAAAAATAATCATGAGTGATGAGGCCCATTTCCATCTTAGCGGGTATGTAAATAAGCTAAATTCACACTTCTGGGGCACTGAAAATTCGCGTGTAACCCACGAAGAGCCATTACACCCGCTCAAAGGCACTGTATGGTGTGCTGTTTGAGCTGGAGGAGTCATCGGACCTTTTTTTCTTCGAAGACGTTGCGGGCTAAACGGTTACTGTAAATGGTGAGCGCTACAGAGCAAAGATCAACGAGTTATTTTTGCTCCAACTTGATGAATTGGGATTGGAAAACATGTGGTTCCAACAGGACGGTGCAACGGCACACAGCCAAATAAAAATAATCCACAAGCAGAATCAAAGGTTTTAATTTTTTTTTTTTAATTACAGCCAAAAAATTGCATAAAGAACAAACCATTTAAGCTATATCATCCAAATTTATACGGAACAAATCGTTTCATTAAATAAAAATGGAAACGGAAAGATAACATCACCCACTGCTTATTCAAGGGTTTTATTAAAAACTAAAAGTTCGATACATCAACAAGTAAGGATAATTTATAAATATTTAACTCACACAATGACCGACATATTCGGCATAAGGATTGTTAGAAAAAATGGTTGGTTTATTTATTTTATCGGTTTTGGTCATCACGGAAGAAGTACGACCCAATGACGTCGCCGGCCCATAAACCGCTACAAACAGTAATTTTTTCGGGATGGATTACCATTAACTAATGGAGCAGGTATTTTGCTTATTAACGAAGATGAACCTCATCGTTGAAGATGACTATTCGATGAAAATCCGGACCATTTTCAAGTTGTTGCTCAGCACAATTCAGGAACATACGACGATTCTGGTAGTCAAGTGGCTTCAGTTCTTGACGACAATAAATTGGACGTAACGTACGTTGTAAATTTTATTAATTTCAACTCGTTGTTGGATTGTATATCTTCCCATGGTGAAATAGTAAACCTTATTGAAAAGAAATGCCAAAAGAGCGGGGAAAAATACGTCGTTTGCTGTCCCTTTTGAAAAGCCCGTTATGTGTGATATTTTATTGAAGTTAAAGAGATAAACGTTTCAAAAATAATGCGGTTTAGCACTGCGTATGAATGATATTGTACCAGACGCTTAATAGCCCTCATATACAGATTTCCGATCTTCTGGTTGATTCTTTCCATCTATGTCTATCAGTTGATTTTAATTCGCTGTAATGAAATTCAGTCTGCATATACGCGCCCTAGTCCTTCAGTTTCGAAGATATCGATCTGAAACTTTAAACATGTTTTTTTCTCCCCAAGAAGTTGTTGTTTGGTGAGATTTCCCCCACGAAATTTGACAAGGGTTATTTACTAAAACAAATAATAAATATATTATATACATAACTATAACATATACATATGCACATATACATACGTACGGTAATGATTTTTACCATATTCTCAAACAATTTTTTAAAAACGTATTTTTGTTTGCACTAAACTTTTAAACTAATTTATTACACAGTGAAAATAAAATAAAAAAAATGCACAAAAATTGATTGTCAGTGCAATACAAAATGCCAACAAGTTTTGAAATTTTTATGAACGTCCGAAAATTGTGATTGATTTGAAATCGAAATAAAAATTTTGTGAGCCCGTGTAACTGCAATACAAACTGAGAAATCAGAATCAAGATTTGTGAAGTGTATTATAGCTTCAATGCTATCGAAGTTACCGATTTTTTCTTGTCTTGAAAATATATTTAATTATAGGAAAATAACTTATTTCATCATTCTAAAAATCATTTGTTTTGACAGGTAGTGCAATTTTCACCATGAGTGACAGGAAAATAGTAAATATTATATAAAGCTGTAGATGTACTTTTGAATTTGTCACTGTGGTCTTCCTATCCTAAAGAGAAAAACATATAAGACTTTCTTCATAATTTTAAAACTCTTAATTTATTTTTCAAAATCTATGTCTATGACTAATGTCTTCACTTGACTCGAAACGGGTGTCTCGCAGCGGTTGTTTGAGTTTGCTGAATAGTGTGAAGTCACACGGAGCTAAATTAGGAAAATACGATATTGGTTGAAAAGTTGACGAAAAACTCACGAAAAATCAATGCAATAAGCGACGGTGTATTATCTCGAAGCAAATACAAAGAGTTTTTGCGAATACATAGCTTCACGCATACGACGCATAAAACCAAAAGGTATACCTTGTTGACAGTTTGGCCGATCAGAAAGAAATCGGAGTGCAAAAACCGCGATAATCAAAGAAAACTTTCAATACTACCGGAATTTTTGACCTGCTTTGACGTGGTTTTTCGGCTTCGGCTTGCCTTTGCCACGATATTCGGCCAGTCGAGATCGTCTGTTTCTGGTCCGAAAGTAAAGAAAGGAAAGCATTGTCTTACAGATGTTAACGCGACGCTGTTTTTCGAAAAAATTGAGTGATTTCGAAACCAATAACGCTTTCGCTTTTTTTTTTTTAGTTTTTACAGATCCTTCTGATATTTCCACGATGGCAGTAAGATATCTGGTTGTTTTTCGTCGGTTTTCAAGCACCCAATTCTTTATTTTATTGACGTGTTGATCTACAACTGAACTTGATGGCAGTCCTGGTCGTGATTCGTCGTCAGCATTTTCTCGACCCTCTTTGAATAATTTGTACCAATCAAAAACTCTTACTCGAGACGAACAATTATCACCAAAGGTTTCTTCCAACATTCTAAACCTTTCAGCACTAGAAATTTGGATCCGCATGAAAAAAATGTAATGGAACTTCTTTGTTACATTATTTCACTCGTCGTAAAAATCGCCGAATGCATTTTATGTACTTCAGAAAGACAAGCGTAAACTAAAAACTAATGATTATTTTGAAGTGACATTTGGCACAGATAATCATACCAACCAAGAAAAAAAATTTCGACAAATGGGGTTTCGCGTAATATTTAAATTAAAAAGTCTTACTATTTTCTGCCCACAGTAGTGTAGCATACAATTGAATTACAAAACTTACAATTACAATTTTATAATTGAAAAATATAGTTTTCTTATATTAACACATTTTTTTATATTAACACATTTTGCTGCCCACGTCACGCTAGGGTCTGTTAATTTGTTTTTATGTGTTAGCCGAGCTAATCAAATATCAAATATCTTTCGATACACCACAGTTGATGAAGAATGACCGTGGCAGATTCACTACATTAACGGGAACTACGCATTCATTCATATTGCTACAATATATAGTGTATAATTGAATTTATAAGTAAGCAACTGCAGTATAAACATTTACTACATACATATGTACATGCGTGGCATACGTCAACTAATTTTAAAACAACGTGAGCACATACATATGTACATTTGGATACGTATACGTATGCAAGGGGTTTTGCATTTTCACACTCCCTCTATTTGCATTGATCAATCATAATAAAAGTCGCGGTATCGTTAAATTCTTTCATCACAATTCTAGTTTATTAGCAATATGTACTGAATATTTCACATCTGTGCCTTTACTTAGGGCCGCACTGCACGAGTGTATTAAAACCGCTTCAAAATAAGCGTATCAAAGACACACTCGTTTTATTTGTTTTCGAAGTGCACATAAATTTCAAGTATCAAATGATAATTTTAAGCACAGTTTTCGAGATTTCACTATTGTCCGACTATAAAAAGGCTGAGTACTTATTTTAATACACACGATGCAACGTGGACACTTGATTTTCGAACATCAACTCGTGAGAAACAGGCTCGGCGCCTCAGCACTTTCAGTATGCTGGGCACGGATTTGTTCTTATACATAGTTACTCATGCAAACAAAAGTTTAGTACTCACATATATATATATATATATATGTATAACATATTTGTGTACATAAAAACGCAAACGTTTAAATATTGAAATACCCTGCAAGGGTACATATAACACTAAGTAGATATGTATGTAAGACATTGGCGCAAATATTCACAAAATCTTATACAGTGCTGTCAATGCTCGGATTTGTATGTAAATAATTTTTAAATACTTTTCCTATGTAAACGTTCTATAAATCGTTTAAGGAAATCCGACAAATAGTTTTCGAGTTATTCGGTAATTAGCAAAGGGTTCTCATACGATCTGGAACTAGAATGTAAAACTTTAAATGCGGGTTTCAAAAAATCGAATGTTTTTATTGTCTTATCTACAACACTTCTAGAACATTGTCGTAAATTTCGTCCAAGTTCTAAATTAAGGTTTTAACTAAAACAATCCCATAACCCCTTAAAACTATGTTTTGTGAACTGTTGACCACTCTAGCGCTAACACCGTTTTGGTAGATTTCAATGAAATTTATACTGCTTTTTGAAAACATGCCTAATAGAAAGAGTTTTATTTTTATTTTTATTATTTGTAAATAATTAACTGTTTTTTTGCCAAAATATAAAAAAGTTGCCTTAGCCCGCCATTTTGTTAGGGCACTGGATTATTTACTAATAAAACTAATTTTTTTTTGTTCGATTGATTTTAGATGAATATCCAAGGATTAATGATGGTCGCCATAAGAAGCTTGGATTGGAACTGGATCAAACTGGCTCAAAGAGTTATTGCTTTTAAAATTATTGTTTTTTTTTAAATTTCAGTCAAGTCAAGTGGAAATCTTATTTAATAATGCTCTGTTTTTACTTTTAGAAAATAAAATGATTTACGGCAAATAAATATTTGAAATTGCCATTTTTATGCCTCTAACTACCCACTGATTAGATATACATATGTATATAGTAAAGGCTGACTACTGATAGTTTTCCTGCCGGGTACAATAAAACTTTTTTTCTACAAATACTACAACTAGATACTAAATATTCTCGTAAATACCTATTTCATTTAGCTTTGGTCTTATTGGCGTTTGTGAATTGTATACGTTACGAAATTTTTATTTCAGCTTTGCTTTCGAGCGATGGTATTTTTTCTGCTTCTGCTTGTGGATAAATGCTTGCTTCTGTTGCTGCCAATTTGCAGTTCAGATGCGGCAAACTGTCTACAATTGCTGATTTAACTAAACTAGATTTTCAGATGACTAGGAAATTTGTATTATTTTTCTAATAAGTGTTTGGATAGATGAAGATTATAGTATACATAAGAAATGTACTCGTATTATAAGAAGTAGGAAACATTTTGGACATTTCCTCTTGGAAATAAAGAATTTGGTTATAGTAACTTTGTGTAGTATATTAAATGAGCAGTACATATTAGTTCTTTGCTTCTAGTTTGTTTTTATATGTGAGGTTAATGGACTAATACTATTGCTATAAGAGTTACTATATAATCAGTTTGTAAAAAAATAGTGGATTTGACGCACTACTTATGTGATGATTTCGTATTTGTACTTCAACGATCCAATGTGAAGATTTTTTAACTTTACGACCATAGATTATATATTTTGTTTTGTATACATACTGAATCATAAAAGTTTACGAAACCTTTCCCAGATTTCTTTTCTACTCTTTCTCTATTTTAATACTCTTAAAATATGTTGCAAATCTTATATCTTTGTTCACTTGTCCGTCTCCTCAAGCAAGCAATTACATCTTCGCAAAATGAGATTTTTTGATTTACATGGATTTTCTGGCACTGCAGTGTGGTTGATTACTTTGCGAACTCGAACCATTGTCGAAACAACATCACAGCAATATTAAGAGTAGTTTCAAAATGCTTAAAGATTGGGTGTGGCCCTGCTGAATATATTTATTGTGGACATTACCTATTCATACTGCGGAGTGAAAATTGGTCATATCGAGAAATAGAATTTTTTAGAGGGTAAAGGGGGCCACCCACCTAATGTTACTTTCAATATAATGATATTTTCAATGTTATTAACTTTTCTGCCTTTACTATCGATTTCTAGTAGACATCAACAAACACATTGTTCTAACACATGCTATATGGCAAAACATTGAAGTGAGTCTAAATGTACCTAATCTGCTTGTACCGAATATGAGCATATCTATTCTTCCGGTTGGCTTTCCTATCGCATATATTAAAATAAGAGTTATCAATAAAAAACAATTCGCTTATTTTTAAATGAAAGTGCTACATGTACATAAATCGCCCAGTAGAAAATATCTTGCGTGCTCTCTTGTTGAATAGATTTTTTCAAAAATCTGGTGGATAAACAGAGCAGCCAAATGTTCAATGCGCTTTTGGCCGCTCCTGATATTATCTAGTCCTAATTGTTCTGATCTTCTAAAATTGACGGTTGAATTCAGAAACGTAAATAAATGCATTTATAGATCACTCAAATTATTTGTATGTTTCTACTACATCTACAGGTAGTTATCACTTTCAGTTAGCATATTTTTTACGTGTTGAGAAGATTTGGGCAATCTGAGAATATTCCAAATCGATATTGGTAAGATTCCCTTTCTACAGTGTGGTTTGATACCAAAAATAGCTGAAATTAATTTCCATATTCACCCAGTCCTCATTTATTCAATATAATTTGTTGTTGGCTTTATACCTTGCATACGAGTTTGTGAATCGTATGGATTGAGGAGAGAGAGACTTATCACTCTAACATTAATCGAAAATGCTATGCTTAACATAATATATTTTGATATCAAAAACTTGTTAACTAATAAAACTATTATTTTTTTTTCGTCAGATGATTTTAGATGAATATCCAAGGATTAGAGATTTTAACCGCAAGGTTATTCACTTGATTAGGCATCGCTTATACATATTTTGTGACTTTAAACTTGGGTCTACTTTCCTGTATTGGTCATATGGACTGAAATTTTTTCTCTGTATTTTAATTGAAATACCTAGGGCGAACAGATCATTTTTCAAAAATTTCAATTTATTCTTAATTTAATTCACACAATCTAAAATTGAAATGTCTACAAATAAAACGTGTAAAAACAAAGGTAAATGAAACGGATTCGGCCACCGTTTGGAATTTGCAAGTATAAAATATTCAACGATTTAAAAAATTAAATATTCTTTTCCTAACTCACAAGTAATTCATAAAACATAATGCAATCTTTTTAACTAAAACAAGATAAAAAGTCACCTTCGGCTGCATGGAAGCTATAATATCCTACTTGGATGCATTTTTGTAGCGTTAACTCTGAAAAAGTTACCGGAAACCGCTTTTCATTCAACAGAAAAAAATTTGCCGGTCATCATTTCCTTTATTTGGTTTTGGGTTCAGAGTATAGCTAGTGATATCTACTTTTTTATTTTGCGCCGTGCTATGAAAAATAATTTCTGTCAATTTGATTGACTAAAATCTAAGGAATTGCTACGCACAAACTAATCACATAATTATTGACTTCGTGTTTTATTAATATATAATATCACATATGAAGGGTATAACTATTCCTTCATACAATTATCGAGCCTATTTGGCAAGTAAACCATGTGTCCATCAATGCATTTGTAAATATTATATTTTGAGTGCTTCGCACAGAAAATTTTTTATTTTTGGATTACGAACGAAAACATTTTTTGTATAGTACTTAATGTCATTATCTGTCCTACAGCTATGCTAAATATACATTATTTTTTTTATTTTGACACACATCAATATGTGACCCGGTTATTGATTTCTTCTGTTTTTCTCTGCGACTAAAATTAATAAATCACCGATTTCAAACATAAATACGTATACATATACATATACTTTGAGATACATTTTTTTAGTATTTTTAGTGTTCAACAAAAACATTTTGTTAAGAAATCGTTCCAAATTTCTATGTACGTAATTTATGTGTATTTGTTATGCGAGTAAAAATTGTTTAAGTCCAAAGCGTTAAATGACTCAAGAACAGTAAGGAAAGCCTACACTTCATAAGGATGACACCGGAATTACTTTGAATTATTTTCTCGCTGTATTTTGAGACAAACACAATCATACTTGCCCGAAATCATATCAAAAATTAATTTCAAAATGTACATACATATGTATTAATTCACAAGTTTCAACTTGTTTCTAAAAAAATTTATCCAAGTCATATTTACAATTCTGGCCAATCTAAGCTTGAGTTTGGGACAAAGTTATATACATAAAAATGCTAAAAATCGTAGACCAAAATATATCAATAAATATGGGTCCAATCTGTGAGATAGTCAGGGAAAGTGAAAGTGAGAGAACATCTTTGTCTGGTAATAATATGTCGTGATAACAAAAATAGATAAAATCCGATTGAAAAAAAACTTAGTATAAGTACATTTACTATCAGTCATAAAAGTACACTCAATTTTCTATTATACTATCTAACTATAGTTTAGTGCCGAAAATTTGTGAAATCGGTCTACGAATTACTCAAGTTCCTAAATACCTCATATAATGACTTTCGTTTTTCTAGCAGACCTTATGTCGAATATGTCGGTTAGTGTCTGAGTTATATTCATTAAATTGCTAGATTACAGATCGCGCTTATATTTGGCATAGTAATTAAGGGCCGTCCCACCAACTTAGCAATTTTTTTGTTTGTTTTTTTTTTTTTTTGAAATATCATGTACCTTGGGAATTTATTTACAATTTTCGTGTGCTTTTAAAAAAATATTATTTTCGCTTGGTACTCTGAAAAATAGCGTCTTAAAAACCTCTAAACAAGTCTCTCCAAATATTAAAGTTTTCTATTCTTTTTTCTTATTATCAAATAGAAGAATTCAAAGTTCGCTTCCAACTGCGTGAAAAAATAGGTTTCATAGATTTGGCAATAAAATGAGAATTAAATTGACAAATAAATTTCCCACAAAACTATTAGTTTTCCGTTTTATAATGATTTTTTTCCATTTCAATAAGTTATACACTTATAAGAAATAAAAATCGGCTTAAAATAATCAAACTTCAACAGTTAATATCTTTTGACCATAAATCGTAACGGACCTTTTTCTATAACCTAAGACAAAATCTATTAAACGAAATATTTTAAAGTACTTTTTTAAAGTAGTTGGAAACGAGATTTGAATTTTTTATCTGATGATATGATATAATTAGAGTTTAAAAAACTAAAATAAGCTTGTTTACGTAGTCGTCTTGTTATATGCGAAGTAAACGTAGTTTTTGTGCAATTTCGACCATGACTGCGTAACCTCACTTTTCAAATTTGGTTGCAATTGGTCGGGTAGTTACCTATTGTTAAATTTTTACACCTTCTCCTGTAAGGCTCTTCCTCGCAATCGTGGTTGTGGTTTTATGATTGCTTCACATTCATCAAGTGAGTTATATCACTTTCTATATTTTTCAGCATGACCGTTATGTGGGGAGTAGGTTGGGTTACTATCTGATTTTATCCATTTTTTCAGCGTATGAAGAGATGCTAAGGAGACTTCTTTAGAGCAATTTTGGTTGATTCCGATCGTTCGGTTTGTATGGCAGCTATATGCTAGTGAGCCGATCTGAACTATTTCTTCCGATATTACATTATTTCTATGAACAATAACTCATACCAAATTTCGTGAAGATATCAAATGAGGAACTTTCCCATACAAGCCTTGATTCCGATCGTTCGGTTTGTGTAGCAGCTGTATGCTATAGTTAACCGATCTGAACAATTTCTTCGGATATGAAATTTTTGCTTTAGAAAATAACCTGTACCAAATTTCGTGAAGATACATTGGCAAATGTGAAAGTTTTCCATATATGAACTTGATTCCGATCTTCAGTTTGTACGTCATAGTGGTCCGATATCGGCAAATGAGCAGCTTCTTGAAGAGAAAATGGGGTTTGCAAAATTTCAAAACGATATCTTAAAAACTGAGAGACAAACAGACGGACAGACAGACGAACATGGCTAAATCGACCCAGCTCAACATACTGATCATTTATGTATATACTTTATAGAGTCTCCGACGCTTCCTTCAGGGCGTTACAAACTTCGTGACAAACTTAATATACCCTGTTCAGGGTATAAAAATGAAAGCTTCAAAAATTGCACATATTGGCTATTTCTGAACGATTACTTTTTGCATTGGACAAAATCTGATTATACTAGTAATCACGAACGGTACAGAGGCATGGACAAAAATATCATCTGATGATTCGGCCTTAGGAGTATTCGAGAGAGAGGTTTTGAGGAAGATTTATGGTCCTCTGAGCATTGGCAACGGCGAGTACCGCACTCGATGAAACGGTGAGCTGTATGAGATTACATTGACATAGTTCAGCGAACCAAGAGACAGCCGCTGCGCCAGCTACGTCATGTTTTCCGAAAGAGAAAACTCCAATTTTGAAGGTTTTCGATTCAGTACCCGCCAATGGAAGTAGTGGAAGAGGAAGTCCTCTGCTCCGTTGGAGAGATCAGGTGGAGAAGGACCTGCACTTGGCGTATCGAATTAGCGACAAATTGCGAAAAGATGAAACGACTATTCATATCTGTATTAGCAGGATTTCCAATTCTCTTGATAATAATATCACAAAAAGATTTCAAATTTGAGTTATTTAAACTAATTTTTATATATGTAAATATCTCTTTCATGTACTAAAATATACTAATGAACCTGAGTGAGTCTATGACTTGTACTAAAGGTTAAAAAGATACCAAATTTAATTGTATTCCCTTCACGGTTTCATAGATTAATGCGATTTGTGTTAATTATCAATATTCTCTTCTTTACTTGTTCTATTAGATATAAAATAAATATTTCTTTTAAAATATATTTCCTTGTTTTAGTCATACATTAGTGGCTTCTGTTGACTAGATACATTAATATATTGTTTTGTGTAATTGACTTGGAAGACATAGAACGTCCTCCGGATACATTCATAAGCAAAGACATTGGATGATATGGGAATCCTGAAGGTTAAAAACTATTTCGTAAAATTTGTCTCACCCATCTTATAGCCTAGACTTTTCACCTTTTGACTATAATTTATCCCGGTCGAAACAGAACGCCCTCATTGAAGAACAGGATATCAAAAATTGGCTTGATTCATTCTTCGGCTCCAAGTCAAAGCAGTTCTTTTAGGATGAAATCCACAAATTGTCAGGAAGATGCGAAAATGATCCATGGTCAATAGAGCAATACTTTAAATACCTACCCTACCCTTAACTATTGTATAGGGTTTTCTTAAATAAAGGTTCAAATTAACCAAAAAAAACCAAAAAAAAAAAGGAATATAGTTATATACCCAACGACTTTATGCTCAAGGGGATCCTGTATAAAATACTACTGCTATTTACAAACTCGGAAGCAGTGCAGGAAACAGAAAATAAAGATACAAAAATTAAGAAAGCTGACATAATGGAATTAAAGTTGAGAAAGTAAAAGTAAATGAATCTCACCTGTTAAGCCATCCTTCTGCTGTCCATCGAATTTTCTGGTGATGCGTATACTTTTATTTACTATTTATTTTGCTGGGAACAAATATTCGCGTGGGCGTATGATGACACCCAAATGTGTTTCGTACGCACACACGTACTTATGTATGCATTTAGTTACTAGGCGGAGTTGTACCTCAACCGTAACTATCGCTAGTATATTCGTTGTCGTGGAGTTAACGTTTTGTTTATGCGCTCTCTCAACTTTGGCATGCATGAATTATTCAGTATTTGCATTTTTGTAAACTCATTGAATTATTCCTGCAACTACAACGATAACTGTAGTGTTTTTATTCAAATGTGGCGCCCGCTGTTATCACCAAATTCACAAGCATATGTCAGTTTATAATGTGCGCTTTGTATTGTCATGTACGTGAATTAATGTATTCATACATACATACATACATATTTATGCACGTATGTACATATAAATATCTTTAGAGTTGTGGAAAAGTGGATCAGCATTTCACTCGTAATTGCTCAGAGCTCGTTTCGGCACATGCACTTATGCATAACCAGATACACGTGCATATCTACTATACAGTGAGCCACAAAAGTCTTCATTAAAAATATTATTTTTACGTTTTAATATTTTAAAGAGAATTTTGCGATACTGTTCAAATTTAGTGCAACACGTGTGGTTGCTAATTTCATGCTTTACTCATATTTATAGTTAACAGTGCTTGAAAGCTTTTTGACCGAGACTTTTTTGCTTCGTGCATTCAGTTCACATTTCCCCATTGAGGTGACCAGTTTAATAGCGGGATTCTGTAACCAGTCTCTAGTCTCTATTTGAGACATTTTGAGGTCAAGTCTCAATTTGTGACTAGTTACAATTCACTAAACAGTCTCTAGCGTTAGTCTCGAAAATATTGCCTCGAATTTAAGACCTGATAGTTAGCAGGTCACAAAACTAAACTCTTGTCTGCCACTTTGAATATACTGAATAGAGATCATTCAAAGATATGAATCGCTTGTCGTTTTTTATATTTTGTAAGCAACTCAAACACGAAAAGGTTAAAAATTAATCAATTTTTCATAAATTTCGTAAATATCAACATATGTATACTTTTATTTTTATTTATAATTACGCTTTTAGACTATGTTATTGAAAATTTTATATTTGTTATCGACATATTTATTTTCATTCAAGTGCAAAAGCATCTCTGAATAATGAAATGTAATAGATTTTGTGACTGAAACTTACAGAATATCAAAATCGTCTCAAGTCTCAAAAATTGTCTCTAACTTAAAATCTCAGTTTTAGTGACTTGAGACTGTACAGAATTGTACGGTAAGTTGTTGTTTTTTTGAAATGTTTTTTGCTGAGTCAGATTAAATAATTTATAACACACATATCTAGTTTTAAATGAATAATTAATAGAACTTTCGATTGGGCGAAGTGACGAAAATTGTTTGTTTGCCGAAAAATATTGAGCGCATATTTAGAAAAAACTCAGTTTTTAATTTCATTTCCTTGAAACGCTTAATATTGTCGGAAGCCGTAGAAAATGCGTTAGAAATGAATAAATGTACTTATATCAATGTCTGCAACGAAACGAAACTATCCCCTCTAGAAGAAGACTTAAAGAAACCAGAACGAAAGCAAAAACTAAAATTAAGTAACCATTGCTGACAGTTGTGCACATACATATCTGCATGCTTAAGCGTTGCTATACAACATCTTAATGATCCACTGAGACCAATAAAGAGTAAATCGTTTGGGATCTGATGGGAGAGTGTGGTTTTGGTGCGACAAAAATGTTCACGCAAAGTTGAACAAACGTGAAAAGTTGGTAGTGGCCCTTTTATGCTACATACTTGTATATTATGGGTTGTATTTTTTATATTAAATTCTAACGGTTCTTATCAACCGAATCTAGAAAAATCAAGCGACTCGCTTCAAGCCAGATTATGATCCTAAACATAAGACAAAATGAACACTGAAATGGCTCGAGGGTAAGAAAATCGCATAAATAGATTGCCCAACATAGTAGGTTTTAGGGTGGTTTAATTGAAAGTATGCCTCAGACGACAAATCTTATTATTAAAGCTAAGGACGGGCATATATTGTGTTTATCAAAGTATTTTTTAGCTCGGTTAGCTAAAATATATGAATTATTTTATGTCTCTGCTAATACTATTTCGTAATTTCCTGTTAAAAGTGAAATAAATACAAACAAAAAGTAAAATCTACGTTTATATGAATAATTTTGTGGATCACTGTACGTGTGTTTCTGATGTCTATTTCGATGTCAGCACGCCTCAACAGTCATCGATCGAAACCGCTGTTGTGGCCACATTCTCCGCCCGCTCTACTCCATCCGATTCGAGTTTTTGCTCGGCAATGTCAGGGTAAACGATAATTAATGCGTCAATGCAAATGGAAATAAGGAACAAATTCAGTCACGCACATCCAAACTCAATTTCGACTCGAAGATTCATGTGGATATTTGCTCTGTATGTGGACAAGCATATGTGCGTGAGGATTGGATAAAATTCAGCAGTATCCAATAACTACGCATCAACAGACCGAATGGGATTCACATCCGAATATACCTAATCTTACATTATATACATGTGTACGTACGTAATTGCACTTCCAAACTTTCCAACACATACATATATGGTACACATCTAAATAAATCGAATCAAATTAAGATCTGTTCGCAACATGAGTGTTAAGGTGACAGTATGCAGAATAGAATGATAGATAACTATAGTTCCAATAAAATAAATTTTCCACTCTCACAATATTTTGCTACAGAGTATAACAATTGTGCTCAGCTAGCGGCTATTTGTAACACCTAAGGCTAATCAAGATAGATATATATGTTGAAATCCGAGTGACTGTCTTTCCGTCCGTGCAGCCTGTAAGATACCTTAATGAAGCCGTGAACACGTTTTCTTTGAAAACAGAAGGTCTTTGAACAGAAGGTCATTACCGAAGATGGAGATATAAAGTGCTACAACCGCGCCACACATTAAGATGAGATATTATTTGGTATAGTGAATTACAGTAGTGAGGTCAACTCTGGATTGAACTTCTTTAAAAATTGGGCGTTGCCGTGTTGCCTAGATATATTTTATATCTTACAAAGCACTACTGTTACGTCAACCAAATTTTGTCAAGACAAACATTTTCAACGCTTCCTCTTACAGTGCGAAAATAAGTGAAATCGGATAATACCTCTGCCCACTTCTTATATATTGGTTCTGTTGAAAAGTACTAAAAGTGCAATAACTCGCAAAATTAATAAAGGGTATATCACGACACAAAAATTACCGAATTCGCACCATTACTTTTCTAGGCCCATATACCGAATATGAGGACCCCAGTGTCTATCTCTGAACTTTTACCAAAAGTATTGGTAAATTTTTTAGTATTAAAATTTGGAGAGAATCTTTTTATGATAACAGCATGCACTTGTATCAAAGAATGAGTAAGAACAAGCCAATACTTCCTTTAGCCTCTATTTACCTTATGGACTTTTTATCTTATATGTTGTTCAATATGTGACGTATCTTGGTAGAACTCAATGAGCATCTTTATCTGTAAAAATAGGTAAAATCGGGTCAATTCCCGTAATGCCAAATATTAATGCCATCAATTCAGAATGCGCCTGGAGAGGGCCGATATAGCGATTTCCGTCTGAAACTTATTGATTTTATGACCTAAAAACACGTGCGCTAATAAGATACCAATATAATTCAATAATATACATACATATATTGAAACAGACTTTAATATAAACTACTGTAATAGCCGAAAATATTTCACCACTTTTGATCTTTGCAAGTTCTGTTATTTTAAACAAATCAGACTAAAGTTGGCGAAGAAAACTATATTCAAATTTGGTGGGAATATATATAATTCACGCAATTTTGAAGATATAAGAACAATGAAAATATAAAAACATAACTAGTATTCTTAGTATGTATTAACTCTGAAACTGAATAGTTGCAGTTCTTCTTTTTGTTGATTTTTAATTATGTATATCTTTTTAAACAATTGAATTGTAGTGGAGAAATGCGTAATTTATACGCAATCTTTTCTTGCAAATCTGCATGCTATTTATTATAACAAATTTCTATAATTAAGCAACAGCCAGCTAAATCAGGAGAATACGGTGGTTATGGCATGATGCTGGGTGAAAATTTGGCGGAAAACTCACGAAGAATAAATTCAGGATGCGACGGTGCATTATCGTGCCCATAATTCAGACTTCTTTTTGACATCCTTTGACGTGGAGTTTTCATCTTCGGCTCAGTTTTGCCAAGATAATCGGTCGATTGATCTTCTGACTAACTTTTCAAAACATCCTGATAATCGGAAAGCGTTAACGCGACGCTGTTTTCCGAAAAAATTTAGTGATTTCGGAATCAATCGTAAGTTTTTTTATGCTCAAATAATCTTTCGAAATGGCTTTACTGGTTCTTTCGATAGTCAAACGATACCAATTAGATCTCTTACACATATTCGTTGATTGCTTAGCACTAATTCCTTTATTTTATTGACATATTGGTCATCGGTTAATGCTGATGGCCATCCTGCTTGCGACAAACAATTATCACTGAAAACCTTTTAAAACATTCTGAATGTTTCGACACCAGAAATTTTTCGAACACAAATGGAGTTTCTTTGTTGAATAATTTCACTCATCGTAAAAATCACCAAGTCTACGCTATATACATACAAACGTATACCAACCTAAAAAAGAAAATATTTTGACGAATTTTTGCGAGAAATTCATGGTTATAGAGTTGAGTACTTGAATTTCCATTATACCTCGGAATTTTGCATTTTTTCTTTTGTTTTTCATCACATTAGTGCCCAACATTTTATTTAGACGTTTTATCGCATCGAATATCGCAATCAAATATTTTATACTCCAGCAACTTTCAAGGGTCAAAGAGCCGGGAACAGTTTTTTCGTTCGGCCGTACGGAACGGAACTGTTATATAGGAAAATAGGCGAGGTTATCACCCGATTTCATCAATTTTTAAAGTGTCGCAGTTTCTACTGTGATCCGCTGTGTCAAATTACAGTTGTATATCTTAATTTAGTGCTCAGTTATGTCACTTTTTAGATTTTCGTTCAATGACGTTTTTTGGGCATGGCAGTGGTGCAATTACGCCCATATAGGAACTCATTCTCCTTCTTTGCCAAGGAACACGTATAGTTTCATCAAAATATCTCAATTTTTACTAAATTTATGGCTTGCACGGGTGGACAAACGTCCAGGCGGATGTAGTGACAGACGAACAGTCACTCGGAATTCAACTCGTTTCGTCAACCTGTCCATTAATACATAACTCTATATCTAACTTCATATTTAAGAGACACAAACAACCATTAGATGAACAAAACTGTTATACTATACTTATGCAGCATATGCAAACGAATTTCATCGAAAAATAAAATTCCATAAATAAAATATTAAATTGCGAACAATATAGAAGGACATTTTTCTTGCGTTAAAAGCAATCAACAAAGAGAGGCCAATACCATTTTTCCCTTTCCAACGCTTTGCCTTATATTATTGTTGAAAAGCCAGAACAAAGCTTGTTATGAAAAGCAAAGCGGTCCCAAAAAAGCTGTGCTTGTTGCTAAGCACAGACAAATTGTAGCCAAAAACAGATGCAGTTTCTTTAGTCTCTCTTCCTCTTTCTCTGGACAATTTGTGTAACATATTTGGTTGCCATAATTTCTTTACTGTTTGATATTAGCGTTTTAGTTAATAAGCTATTATGTTTCTAACTACTTAAGAATATTAATATTGTCATATCTGGCCGCAGGGCGATAAATTCTAAAATTAGAAATAAATTAAATTCAAGTTGAATAAAGTGCGTTAAGTGCTAAAAAAACTAGATATGAGAAAAGTTTGATAGGAAAATCGTTTAGTAGCCTTTCTGAAAAGTGCTTTAAAATTGATTAAAACTATAATTTTTGCAACTTGTGACAAAAATGTGAAATACATAATTTTAGCTTACGTATTTCAATATTTGTTAGCGCAAATATTTGTTTGCAGTAAGCCTAATTGTTAAAATGAAAGTGTGTCCTAATTTCAATTGCCGCAGCATATTGCTACTGCACTTCACAGAAGGTCAAAAGTACCCAACAACAACAACTATGAAAATGTGCCAGTTTCTAGCCACACGTCCAGCAATTTGTCCGTCAATGCCAAAAACGAATTTAAAATTGATTTATGTACAGCGTAGGCTGCGGGAAATATACCATTGAATGTGCTTAGCAAAGCTACTAATAATTGAAAAAATACTTAGGGCAACTAATACAGACGAAAGTACTCTCAGAAGAACTACAGAAATAAATTTTGTTAACAATCAATTCGAAAAATTCGCGGCAGTATCAAAAACCAAAGTAACAAAGAATTTAACTGCCAGCACATTGAGCAAAATTGTTAATGTTCTTGTGATTTGTTGGGATTTTATATAATTTCATTTCGGGAGATTTATGGCAATCATAACTCTCTTGGAATCGTAGGATTTATTTGCGCAAAACCTTTTTCATTTGACGAGATATCTTCACGAAATTCGGTATGGAATATTGTCTAAGACAATGGCGCAATCTTCTAGAAATTCTTCAGAACGGAATACTACCATACAAAGAAATCACTGCTATACACGTTACACGAAGTTACTGTAAGGAAACTTTTGTATTTATATAGGATATTATAGCTTCGGTGCAATCGATGTCAACGTTTTTTTTCTGGTTTTTATTAGTTTTTGGTTAGTTTAATAGAATTAATGTTTTGCAAATTATTTGCATGATTTGGGATTTAATGAAAATGCAAAAAAATATAATATATTCACATTGTGTGGTACAAGAAACTCTAAAATTTTCATGAGCTCTTTTTGGGATGGTCAAATAGAGTCCTTATAAACCGTCAGTCCCTCCGGACCAAATTCATGATATACCTAACCACAAATATTGAAAACAAAACCATGAGTCACACCTTGATTTTTTAGCGGGCGTGGCGTGGGTTTGTTTTGTTTTCCTCCCTTCCGATGATTGTAGTCTTATTTATCAGTTGAAGAGGTCGAAGGTCATCCAGAACGACTTCAACCCGTAGGCTTGTGTGTTTTAAAACTGAATCACCGAAAGCCTTTTCAGACATTCGCAACGATTTCGCGCACGAAATTTTATTAGAAATACAAAATTGGATACAAAATTTTTGTTCGATATTTTTATCCATTGTAAGAATCGCGTAAGAATATATTAACTGAGAAAAATATGTTAAATACAAGGTCCAGTTATGAGGTAAACGAATAAACAAGACATCACATGCTGGTTGGTCGGGGAAATATCTACTATTGCGATGTATTAATCTGTCGAAAATGTGTTTGTAATTAGCGATGCGAGAGATATTGCAATAAATATTAAAGGATGATTTTTTTTGCTCTCTTTATGAATTTATCTAAGCTTTTCTGACATTAAATGGTTGGATATTATTTTGGATTGGCCATTTATATATCCATTGACCATTATATATCCATCAATACCGAACAACAGACGATTGTTAGTTTCGATCTGTTTGACGAACGAAAAGTTTTTGTCATCATCTCATATTGAATCACCAAAACATTTGAATTTTGCTAGTTTTGCAATAAACTAATGAAATGTTATCATCCAAGTATAAGCTTTTGGTAGAATGTGCCTTATTTTTTTATACATCCTTACACCATTCGACCAACTCCTTACACATTTATTATCACAAAGTTTCTGCCAAGTTCCTGTTTGTCTACTGTAATCTCACCGATTACAATAAAATTGTGTTAACTTAATGTTTACAAATTTGAAACGAAAAACCAAACTTTCTCATTTTCAATTTATAATAACTTCGAATTGTACCATATATTACATCTTTGGCTTGACGAATCTGGAAAATTATTTTGTAATTATTCAGACGAATGGAATACAAACAGTTTCTGCTGGAGATTTGAAGATAATTAAATATTTTTTATTTTAAAAGATTTTCAGTTCAACTATGCAGCTACACCGTAGCCGTGGTAATACCCTTCACAGGACAGTTTGTATAAGAGCTATATGCTATAGTAGTCCGATTTCTATCGATCAGTTTGTATGGCAGCTATACTATGCTATAGTAATCCGACATTTTTTTTTTGGCTTAGGTAATAATCCGTGTTGAATTTCATGCAGATATATGATGGTTAAGTGTATATATTAACTACATTCTATAATTAACCAATATCGGCAGTTCTGACAAATAAGCAGCTGCTTGAGGAGAAAAGAAGAGTGCAATATTCGAAATCGATTTATATAACTGTTTATAATGATTTGGGGAAATTGTGATCGAACTCAGTTGATAACTATTAGTAATATAGTTCTAGTCAATAATCACAGCACATTTAAGAAATGATTTCCATTTTAAAATCAAAAAATAAAACGTTACGATTGGCAAATGGATTCTGAAATTATAATATGGAAAATAGTAATCATCTAAGTAAAATAAAATTATTAGAAACTCAGATAAGTCCACTTTTTTACGGATGGAATATTAAAATTTTCGATATATTATTTTATAAGTCGATCCATTATGAATTTCTTATTTTGTCAATTCAATTGAAATATGTTATAATTTCTTATGATAGGATGCCAAAGTATTATTAATTAATGTGTTAATTATGTATGTGCACTTAAATGGCTCTAAGGTTAATAATATATATAATAACAAACATATGTATATATATAACCGTGATAATAAACATCTACACAGCGCTGTAAACAATACGGCGATTTGTCTTGATAAATTTACGTTGTTTTCTAATGGTAGTGTCAACAAACCATAACCACTCCCAGTACACACTCGCACTAAATTATTCGTGCCCAAACATCGCCGACGGCCATATTGCGGTAGAAACAAGGCAACTTTGCAGAAGTGCTTGAGGTGGGCACTTTTCTCAACAAACATAAATAAAAAATCAAAACATTTTGATTTTGACACAGTTAATCGATTTTTTCAGATTTTTTGCTTTTAAATCGTGTAAATTAATCAAATTTATGAGCAACATTAAAGGACAATGCACAAAGAAAACTTTATCAATAAAGCACTTGAAGGGCGTTTAATGCCATACAATCGTACTACAATCACTTTTGCGACAACAATCAAATTCGTTTACGCCTTTACTATTCACTGACACTTCGTGGGGCAACTAACCAACCATCGTGCACTTTCACACAAACTCGCTGACTTTAGTTCTTTAAAGAGTAAGATGCAGCCAACTCCTTCCGTACTGAGCACTTATTTGCACACTCAAGGTTTTCACGTTCACTGCACTTCGCCGCCAGTTACTGATAACGTGTCATCTTAATTTGTCCGACCTGACAACACACACACACACACAACTATGATTTAAGGAGTAATTTTCCGTAGGGCAATTTACAAGTAAAGCCGGTCTGCCAGCGTCAACGCTAAAGGGACTACTAATGGCGATGCTGTCTGTCATCTTGCCTGATGTCTTTCTTCTATCTCCTTGGGTCGCTCTTTCACTCAGCAAGGTAGAAAAGTAGCAGGTGCAGCAGAGCATGCGCGCTCTTTATTTGATTGTAGGTAAAGCAGTTCTACAGAATTAAATTCCATGCTCTCCTAACTCTTAAAGGTTGTTATATTTCTGAACTAATGTTGTATCTAAATATCAACCGTTTGTAAAGTGTGAACTAATTTCTATTTTAATTTACTAAATCATACATTTTTTCTCTTTGGTTTGGTACATCACTCATAATTGCTCTCTTCTGGTGTTTTTCTTCTCGTCTATCTGTTGATTCTTGATACGAAGTCGTACCTGGCCGACTCTGCGTATAAGCAATGGGGAGTGACTGTTAGTGCCAATTTGTCATCAACTGTTCCAAAATTAACATACATATTTATGTATATACAAAACATACATATGTATGTACAAAAGTATTCATTTACTTCTGATGTGAGAGATATGTGTTAATATTTTTTAATTTGCATGCCACACACCATCGACAATGCTTTTTGATAACTGTACAATGGAAAAGCTATTGTGTTTATTAAACTCACACAAATGAATCCTTACAATAGCGATATGAATTGTGAGCGTAATGGGCTTTTCAGGAAGAATATATTTCTTTTTGTATTTGTGTATAAAAGGCATGCTCAAGGGTAAATGCTTGACAGTGAAGCACTACCTTTGCAACATCCGAACATTTGATCGAAAATTGCGGAAAGTATTGCAGCCGAATTAGAACGTGATTGATTTTAATTGGTCAGTTTAAAAGACGGCTATGTGCTATAGTGATTCACAATTAACTTTATCATTTGTGCTTTCAAAGTTTCTTGATGAAATTGAAACATTTCGAATGCAGTAATTTGAGGCTAGTTCCATTCTCTCTTTTCGAGTGCCAAAACACATGTTTGTCAACTATCGAATTCGGTGTTTCAATTTGAACTTGATTTTGAAAATGACATGGCGCTGACAATATTTAGCAGCATATTGTAAACTCCAATGTCAACGGTTTTCTCAAAATGTATGTATATAAATTTATGTACTAAAGGCGACAATATAGAATTTAAATTTAAATTATGGAGTTATATTATGGACATGCATAACTCAAAAGAAGAATCGAATATGGAAGCAAGTGATGTCTTATTAACGACCGATCCAAGAAGAGGTCAACATAATCAGCCTACTGAGCGTACATCATCACCCATCTTGAGATCTGTCATTGATAATTGGATAATATTCGACCGAATAAACCACGACTAGCACGCAGTGAAGAAAATATATCAGCCAAAGCTGAGAGTGTACACTAAGAGCATGGAAAGTAAATTTTTGGCCGTTCACAGCGACTCGGACTGACTTATGGGACGACTTGGCGCAGTTTACGTCGAGTTCTTAAACTAAAAGCGTACAACATACAAATTTTGAATGAACTGAAGTCGCTCGACCTTCCCAAGCGACATCGGTTCGATCTATGGGCTCTTGAAAAGTTTCAAGAAGATCCGACGCAAAATTTTGTTCAGCGATGAGGCTCATATCTGGATTAATAGGTATGTAAACAAGCAAAATTGCCACACTTGAGACAAAGAGGAACCTGAAGATTTTATCCAGAAAAAACAACAATTTAGTGTGGCTTGTGGGTCGCTGGAGTCATCGGTCTACAATTCTTTAAAAATGATGCCGGTGAGAACGTAACTGTTAATGGTCACCGTTATCGTGATAACCGAGTATTTGATGTCTAAAATTGAAACTCAGGTTCAACAAGACGGCGACACGTCCCACACATCGCATCAATCAGTGTGAGAACACTTCGGTAAGTAGACAATTTCTCGTTTCGGGCCTGTCGATTGGCCAACAAGATCATGTAATATCACACCGTTAGACTTTTCCCTGTGGGGATATGTAAAGTAAAAAGTCTATACAGACAATCTAGTTTCGATACAGGCATTGGAGCAAAACATGACGGGTGTCATTCGCCAGTTATCAGAGTTGCTTGAACGAGTCATCGAAAATTGGATAAAAAAGATATGTGAAAGAGTGCTCTTTCAAATGATAATAAACATTCCCCATTAGATTTGAAGTCTCTGTTTTTTTTTTCATTAAACAAGTAGGAAGATTTATTGCAAATACAAATACTTAAGATTTAATCAATTAAAATCAAAGCAATCAACCAAGTAATTTAAAGGGCAGTATAAAATGAAAATGGCCAAGTTCGCTGTTTTCAGGATGACAACAACCTTTCCCTCAGCTCTCAGTTTGGTTTCAGATACATTGAAGTAACTACTTCATAAAATTATAATTCGCCTTACTTTATATTTCATAAAGCATTAGACATACATTTAGTACTTACTTCTTAGTATATATGTAATTTCAGCATGTAAACAAATGTGTGATTTTTTAAAATAAACAAATGCTACTACTTAGAAAAGATAAATATCAAAAGGCTTGATACAATTATAATACACATGAGTAAATACTCGTTTATTAAGTAATATAATATAATATATACGTATATGTGTACATAAATGTTTGAATTAATGGATTATTCGGACATTACTGCCTATAAATGTACGAACCAATTAAACACACTAATGCGCTAGGCCACAAGCGCTGATTATACATGGCAAGTAACTGATTTAGTCGAAATTAATAGAGTTCAACGAGCAGTTAAATCATTATGAAGCTGTAAAAGTGAACAATCGCAATTCTGTATTGTTTTACAAACCCATGTAAATCCATATGTATATATCTTATTGTATAGCAAATTTTATTTTATTTCATATATGTAATAGAATTATGGACTGTAAGTGACCTCCATGCTCAGCCAATCATATGCGACATCTAATTAGAAAATTATTCATTGCGGCCTGAAGGGTTGAATTGAGTATTGCCTCAATTATCGCTTTAATGGACTGTTTCAAAGCAGACACATTTTAGGGTTTTGTATTGTACTGGGGGTCAGCGGATTACTTGATTTTATTTTGTTTTCAAAATTTCGCAATAACCGGTCTTGCTATGCGAGCAGTTGCTCCATCTTGCTAGAGACAAACGCTATGGAAATGAATAAGTCTTCGGCCAATTCTAGGTAAAAACCTTATTATTTTTGGCAAAATTCCAGCTGAATATGTAAACCGATAAGGTTTACCCGGTGAACATGTGCGTTGGGGCCAAGGAGTGCTACTTAATACCTATTATAAATACATACAAGGTGCTTTCCAAAGTAAACAGGACTTTTTGCATCCAGCGCTTCCTGGTGGCGTCATCTATATGTTGACTAGTGCGTTAGAATTTGCTGTCTTTATTGATTGTCCAGTCCGAATTTCATGACATTGTATTGATTGGAAGTGAAGTACCAAAATGGGCTTCGAACAAAGAGCCAATTAAATATTTTTTTTAAGTGGCAAAACTTTTACCGAAACATTTCAATTGATGAAACAAATTTATGGCGATGATTGCCTATCCCATAGCAGAGTGCACGAGTGGTTTCAATGCTTTCAAAGTGGTCGTGAGGATATAAATGACGATCAACATGTGTGCCAATCAAAATCCGTGATCACCGGAAATTCCATCGAAACTGTGAGTGAATTCATCAAAAATCAGCCGAAATCATCACTGAAATTCATGGAAATCGAATTGAAAATCTTCAAAACATTGATTTATCGCATTTGACCGAACATTTGGGTTTAAAAAAGGTGTGTGCACGGGTTGTTCCGCACAAATTGATGCGCACAAAAAATGCTCAGAATCTAACATTCGAAGGACACCTTGTGACCGATTATTTGACCAAAAAGCGCATTTCAACCATTAACCACTCGCCGTATTCACCTGACATGGCACTGTGCGACTTCTTCCTTTCCGGAAAAATCTATTTGCCCATGAAAGGAAAGCGTTATGCAGACGTAGAAGCCATTCAAATGCCTTGCACCGGCATACTGGCGGTCATTCCGGCCAACGAGCTGAAACAAAAGCTGTATTGAAGCAAAAGGAGACTATTTTGAATCAAATAAATTGATTTTGGCGAAAAAATCATTTCTTGTGATTTTTTTTCAAAGCCCTGCTTACTTTGGAAGTCCACTAATATTAAATATCTATTTTCAAATATATTGAACATACATATATGCATATACAAACAAATTCATAAAAATATATGCATTTATAACTCACATACACTCAAATTTACAACTATACAAAACAAATTTACTTAGATTAAGATATATACATTCGACAACCTATTGATAAGATATACACTTAGGCAATGTACTTGAAAACCCGGCTTATTATTTAAACTTTGTAAGGAAACAGGTTTAAGTCATTATGAATTATCCTTTGTAATGACCGTTTGCTAACTCCAAGTTACGCTGCTCAACTGCGAGTTAAACCCATTTGTTATTTTGGATTTGCCAGATCCGCGATTGTTTCTTGAACACTAACAAGCGGATCTCCATGGTGCGGTCTTCGTGCGGAACTTCCAGATTCAGCAAACATGTTTACCAACCTTATAATGATCCATCTACAGGGGGGGCTGTGCAAAAATCCCCTCTGAATTCCCTTAGGACGGAAATGATGGACTGCAAAGCATGTTACTGCTGCATTATCTATATCCCAAGCAATCATTAAAAACAAGAACAAATGTTACCTTTAGTTCCACCGATGCTAAATACCCTTTACAGGTGCATTTCTTTTAGTAACTATGTGTTCAGTTTATATGGAAGCTATATGGCTATATGGCTATAACTTCGTGACAAATTTAATATACCCTGTTCAGGGTATAAAAATAATAACCAGCCAAATAAAAAAAGAAGTAAG
Organism: Bactrocera latifrons; assembly: GCF_001853355.1. NCBI lineage: Eukaryota > Metazoa > Arthropoda > Insecta > Diptera > Tephritidae > Bactrocera > Bactrocera latifrons. The sequence goes on along the minus strand of NW_017537239.1, from coordinate 33,283 downwards.
TCGATTACACGCACAGAATTGTAGATATTACGGTAATCAATTATATTATTCTGTATAAAAAAAAAAAATTCATATTTATAAACATTATAAGTTGTAGTAAAAAATATTTCTATGCACACACATACCATTTTTGTATACCAAAACGATTGATATAAAAAGGAAGATAATTATCTTGAATTTAATATGCCAAGCATGTGGTTGAAACTTCTTTCCTTTCTGATAAAAGGATGATCCACTTACAGAAGCAAATATTTTCTGTAATTCTGTTGGCATTGTATTAAATATGTAATGTACTTAAAGAATAAAGTGAGTAAGAAAAGCATTACGAACAAGATATATATTGTTTCTCTTGGCACAAAAAATCGAAAAAGATCAAATAAAAAAATTGCGTTCCGGCTACGTAGACCTGACTATAGTGGGAACTGGTTGAAGGCAATATAACTTTATATGTAATAGCCCTTTATACAGTAACATTATTTTAAGAAGTTTCGCGTAAAAGGATCGGGTTTTTGGGTTCACTTATATTCAATTAATATTCGTTGCTTAAACAATTATTTGAAAATATTTTCAAATATTATGGACATTTCAGCTTCAGAGTTTGTCAAGAAAAATTAAAATATGCACAAAATCCGTTTTCAAAATACTTTCCTTTACATCTTTGATATAAAATATTGAAAAAATGGTATATATGTTAATTTGATCTCGCAGTCGGTATATTCACCTGGTCAAATATGTTAAATTATTTTACATTGTATCATGAAGTGCTAGAAATAAGCTCCCAATTCTTCACGTCTACCAAATTTGAAAAATATTCAACTGGTTTCATCATTTTATTCATTTTGATATAGATATCTTCCTCAATTACATTAGGTTGTCAAAAAAGTCTTGCGATATTTTTGCGTTATTTTTATTGAAATTTCAATTGTTCATAAAATTTTTTTTTGACGACTCATGCCCAGCTCTTGACCGATGCTACGGCAGCTACTATGCCGGTCTCTTTCGACCACCGAAAACGTTGAAACCATCATTGTGCGTTGGAAATGGAAACTGTATCGGGTCCATAAACTGCACAAATTTTATTGGCGGCATGAGATGCATTTTTGCCTTTGTCGTAGTAGTACTGTAAAATATGCCGTACTTCCGACAATCAATCAAACACGTGTTAGCGCGTGAATGAGCTTTCCAAAAAGGTATAGCATGACCCGATGCGGCGAATAAAACTAGAACTACGCGCTCTCAGCGCCAACTAGCTAAAATACCGCAAGACTTTTTTGACAAACTTACCATATTAATGTATCAAACACATAGACGATGGCAGGCGACTGCATCTGTCAAATATTAACATACATTTGTTTAGACAACATCACGACTTCACGGCAGCAGGCATTTGTAATAGCGGCACTAATGTGTGAAATTAAATTATTTAAAGCTCTGACAAGCCTAACGTTATTTGATCAACAGAGGCATAAAAAGTGAAAAACCAAGTTGTGTATATCATAACAAAAAAAGTTCCCTGAAGCTTCGTCGTGTCGTGAAGTCGTCTATATGTTTAAAACTTTAGGTGTTACAAACAACGTTATGTGAACAAAACTGTTTTAATCTCTGAAACCTGTTGCGAAAGCGTAATGTATACATATACAAAGTACGAGTAGTTTTTTTCTGCTATAGCATCAAACTCTCTGCCTTTGAACGGCTTAATTTAACCATCCATGAACATTTTTGATAATCCTTAGATCATGGCAATATACCGGCCGGTAGATCAAATCAACATTTTGGGCACTGTCTTGGCTCTTTTGGTATGCATTGTTGATTTATCGGAACACAATGATATATAGGAAAGCAGTTATTCTAATTTTTTTTTTTTTGACAAACTTTAGAGCTATCGGGTCCATAATATTCGAAATATTTTCAAATAATATTTTTAGCAACTAACACATATTTCTTTGAAATTTTATTGACATGTATGCATTTCTTAATATACTACTTGGGATAAGGTGCATTCTGAAATGAAAATATATTGTTGTAATTCTTGCAGTTCCAGCAATGACCACGCGTTGTCAGTTCTGACAGTTATTTTACAAAGCTTGATAGCGTTGAATTAAGCGCTTATACCACTTTAATGAGGTAAAAGCGTAATCTCTTGTATCGTGTTCAACTTGCTAGCTTTTGTGTTGTTTACATATGAAATTTTTATTTCCAAAAGCATAGCGAACGAGGTACCGAACAAAGGAATATGAAATCGATTAAATTTTAAGCTTGCAACACAGGCACACTATCAACACGTTATAAAATTATCTCAGTTCCGAAATATAAAAAAGGGTAATAATGGTCATAATAACAAACAAGTAAGGAAAGGCTAGGTCGGTTGTAACCGAATATTTTACACTCTTGCAATTGGAAAGGATAAAAGGCGATGAAATACTTTCAGGTGCGGGCAAAACTTTGAAAATGTAGCAAAATATTTAAACATCATTATTCGACGATATCATGAATGGTTTACTATCAAATTTGATATTTTATTAACTTAATTTAAAAGTCATAAATATACTTAGTTTTATTGGAATATTTTTCCTCCCGTCAACGAAAATTATACTAAACTTATCCTCAAATTAGATATACCATAAAATAATATATTGAGTTGAAGTGGAAAATGTCAAACAAAGGATTAGAATTCATTATATTAGAGATATGAAAGTTTTAAGAGAACTTGTCCACTTAATTCCATTAAAATATCACACATTTCGATTATATCACATTTGATGGAAAGTCTCAAATCATTATATAGAACATAGTGAGCGCAGAGAAGGGGAGAGTGTGATTTTTGCCTTAATTTTTAACATAGCTTAGTTATACTTAAGAAGTTGTTTTCAAGGTATTTTATAAATATTGACATATTCGTCTTATCGGTTTGTTAGAATAACGAAAATCATTATGTGAAAAAAACGAGGGTTGGATTAAAATTCGTAAATCAATTTCAAATATGTGTTTTTGGCATTAAACTATAGTAGATCGTATATTATATGTTTAGATAAATTTCTAAGACATCTTTCGTACTCATCGAAAAATTTGAAAATCTTACATTATATTGAGAATATGGAAGAAAGGGGTACTATTGAAACGTTTTTTTTTTTTTTTTAAATTTTGACCACACCGGCCACGTTCAACAAACGAAGTTGCTTTCTAAGTTTCATTAAAGTGCAGTAAAGTCAGCCGGTCGTTTCAAAATCCTTAATATTAGTGATTTAGGGATAAGACAAGTTTTCGCCCGATTTTATCCGTTTTAGATGCGAAAATACATTATTAGAAATATACGCTCTCTCAATCTCTTTTAAATATCTTGGTCGACATACGTGGGAGAAGGTAAACTGGAAGTACGAAAATCTCTATATTAGGTATATTGGGACTAAGTGAAGTATTGATCCGATTCAATCTCCTTTTGATAAAAGAATATACTATTATCAAAGAAATACTTTAGATCGATTTTCATAATTTTTATATGCGAGATGACATACTCCGATTAAATCTCTTTTTGATAAAAGCATATACTATTATCAAAGAAATACTTTAGTTAGATTGATTTTCATAATTTTTATATACGAGATGACAAACTATATATTTACTATTTGTGCAAAGATTTATGGCCATACATTCCTATTGCTCTGATTTGTGTACTGAAAAAGAGAAAACTGGGAAGGAAATTAAAATTGTGAGAAGTAGGCGTGAAGATATACCCTTCACGAATACAAAAGATTCTTTACAAGAAGTCGGTCACTGATGTGAATGTGGATTTAGAACTTAGAAGTGAGGTTTTCGAACTTTGGGGACAGTGATTGATAATAATCTTAAAATTCAATTTCTTGGGTAATTCAGCCTATAGGCATAGTGTACCAGCCCTGAAATGCTGCTATATATTTGGTACTTGCTAAAACACTAAACAAAGGTTTACCATTTGCAAATTATTCTCAAGCGGTGCAAATATTTGGGAAAAGTATTTCCAATTTCCGAGCTTTAATGGCATTCAATAAGTTGCATGGAGTAAAACGTGAATAGCAGCAATGGACAACTTATCAACGGAATATCATATAACTTTCTTTCGCATCTAGGAACTGCCACAGAAACGTGAAGCATTAATTTATGTTAACACAACAGCGAATCTCCTCGGGTCTCTTCGAGAGCTCAGAACTCGGGGGAACTTTTAATTTCTGCCAGGTTAATTTCAGAGCGTTTTGATCTAAATTAATACATTTTATTTTTATATATTTAAAACAATACAGCAATACAAAGTCCACGACTTCTGAACTTAGTGATTTCCTGATGTCAAATAATTTATTTTGTAGAGAAATTTCGGTTAAGGTCCAATAAAGAAGTAAGGGTTTACTATACATGTAAGTAGGGCACTTGAATGCATGTTGTTATTCTCCAAAGGATGGTGGGTAAGTAAGGAGCTCGTTAAATGGCATTCTCAATTAAGCGAGCAACAAGCTTAAAAGTTACCAACTGCAGCCGCGTTCATTAAAACATCTTGGTGCTCTTTTACATTTTAATTTAATTTTCGCAGAAAATCCGAGTGAAACTAAAGCTTTTCGCATGGACACACAATTTCATCCATCTCCGTCAACACTTTTATACTCTCGTAACATGTTGCAGAGAGTAAAATAGTTTTTGCGCAAAATCCCGTTTCGATTTCGGCAAAAGTTAGCACTTCCCATGTAACACAATTTTTAATTTTGTCTCTCTTTATCTTGACAATAAATAAACAGTAAAAGTATTTTGATACAATTTTGCACAAATAGCTTATTTGGCTGCTTCCTTTAGTATGCTCACGTTCCATTTTACTAATATTTTCTTAGTACTGGGGCCAAATTTCGTCATTTTATGAAGAATGTGTTTCCCAAGTTTCGCATTGCTCTCATTGCATTATGATGTTATTGCTTTAAACAGGATTCGTGATTGATCTATGCCAAAGCAAATTCAATCAGCTTAGTCAACTTCACTTATCCTCAATAGAATTAATAGAGTATTGAAATCGGATTCCGAACAACGAATATTGAATTCGTTTGCCGCATTTAGCAAAAAGTTTACCCAATATTGAAATCATTAATCGCTTTGCGCTTTAGAAATTGAGAGAGTATCTATTTTTCGTTACATCCGAATTAAATCCTTCCTTACTTTCTGCTTTTATTTTCTTAACAGTTTCAATCTATTCGTTCAAAATACCTGACAAGCAGTCTACGAATAAACAATCAAAATGAAAAGAAAAACACTTTCTACGAATCACAAGCGCAGCTCTGCGTTTAAATAGGTCACCACCGCAACCTCTGTGAAAGGAAGCAGGGTACAGTAGAAAAACAGCAGCAATTCATTACTATGCGCATACATTGTTGCTTCATGTATAGAATCAACATTGCTTACATACATATTTACACCAACCAAAACATAAAATTTCACAGGCTCATATTAAATACACTTCAAATTCTACTTGGTTTAAAATGGTTTAATCTCATTTTCCATAGTCACCTAAAATGGTAAATGTCTCTGGATTTGAAATCATTGTAGGTACATATTATATTAATATGTAGTACGTAAGAAATAATTTCGGTAGTTGCCTTTTGATGCTATATTTAGAAGCATTTTATGGGTTTCATTCAATATTGGACAGTAACTAATAGTGCTGATAGACCAAGTTTTCTGTTCCAAGCCACTTTTTAATTTGTTCTTAAATGGGATTGGGATGGGACTAATTTTAGTGATGGAAACCCACCTTATACGATAGATAAAGCGTTTTGAAAGGACATAACAGAGTGAGTAGATTTTAGTTCCGGTGGTTTCATAATGAACTTCCTGAAGACCTAGGTGCGTAGTCAGACACCAACCTTCGTTAATATGAAGGAATTTATAACTTTTTTAATTACAATTAGGGATGTGTTATTAAACATTCTAAATGGCAATTGCAAGTGGCTTAGGCTTAATTTGGATAAATGTATATAATTATTAAAAAGTGAGAACGGACTAAGTTCGAGAGTAACCCATGGGATTCATAAGGAACAGTGGTGGGGAAATACGTTCAGGCTTGGCAAACCTTTATATGCATATCTGACGAAGACTTAGTAGGTCGTATTAGTAAAATTGTAAATAAAAATTTCTTAAGATCTCAATTGTTAAAAGACTTTTTTATTTTACAGTAAATAGCTTTAGTCTTGTAAGACATATTGGCTAAACTAAAAGAGTTGTTGAAATACTATGAAATAGGTCAATTGAAAATTCCCGCATAGACAGCGCTACTAGAATTAAACCCATGTTAGTTTTTAAAATGAGTTTCGCGTATGGATAAAATAATGCTTTTTGAAGGGAAAAAATAAAGTTGAAGCAAAAACTTGGATTGATGACAGTTTCCGGACGCTGCTCCAGAAAATCAACCAACAAGGATTAGACGGGGTGAAATAAGCATTGATGATGGGGAACGCAGTGGTCACCCATAGAAGTTATTACCGACTTCCGTTATCAAAAACGACCACAAAATAATTTTGGATGACCATAAAGTGAAGTTTTCCGAGATAGCAGACAGTCTAAAGATATCCACTGAACGTGTATATCATATCGTTCACGAATATTTGGGTATGAGAAACCTCTGTGCTGCACGAGCACACTTTTGACCAAAAACAACATCGAGTTTATGTTTCGGAGCAGTGTTTGGAGATGTTCAATCGTAATAAATCCGAGTTTTTCATCAATATGTGATAATGGACGAAACATGGCTTCATCATTTCACTGCGAAGTCTAATCGACAGTCATCCGAGTGAACTGCACACGATGAAGCCGCTTTAAAGCGTGAAAAAGTCAACAGTGGGCTGGCAAAGTTATGGAGTCTGTATTTTGGGATGCGCATGGAATAATTTTTATTGACTACCTTGAAAAAGGAATGACTATCGACAGCGACCATTGCATAGCATTATTGGACAATTTGAAGGACGAAATTGCCGAAAGAACAGCCGAATTTTAAGAAAAACCAAGAACATTTTCACCAAGCAAATGGACCTTGTCACAGGTAAGGGAAAACGATGGCAAAAATGAATTGGGCTTCGAGTTGCTTTCTTATATGGTAACTGTTTCCGATCCTCAGATCAAAAAAAAATACTCGCTGGTCATTTAACGAACGAAGAGATGTTCGCCGAGCTGGGCCCTATTTTTAAATAAAGGAGAAATCGTACTACTAAAATGCCATCAAAATGTTGGATGACTGCTATAATCAGTGTGACACCATTGAAGGGAATAGCATTGAATAAAAAAAAAGAAACGAAATTTATCAAAACAAATGTGTAATGGCAGGCTGTGGACTTTTCAATCGATCTGTCGTCAACCAAAATATATGAATAAAATTAAATTTTAAATCAAATGTTCTGTAATGATGTTCTCTTGTATTTTTCAGCTAGTTAGGAATGAAATCTTCCGTAAATCTTCCATACGATAATGATGAATCTCTGAAATCCATATTTTTTACTTTTTTCCATTAAATTATACATCTACATATGTACATCTCTGAAACAAAGCACCTCTTGTCTTAAACACTTTTTTCCGAAATTTAACTTTCTGCAACTCTTAGACTTAGACTTCTTTGATAAAACCAAAAAAAAAAAGGCTAAAACTTTCGAGAACTCTTTTTCAATACAAAAAACTAAAACACCTTCAAATACATATAAGTACTTATAACGGACCCAAGTAGAGGTACTTTTTTCAATACCTTTTTTCGACAGATCACGTGTTCGTGTTAAGCTGTCATGTCATTTTTGTTCCGTATTGTTTTGCATTTTTTTCATGAAAATGCTTACGCCTGAAGAACGTTTACAAATTGTTCAATTTTATTAGGAAAATTCACGTTCTCTAAATATTGAATTACGAAATGAAATTCACTCAACTTAAATTAAAAACAAGTAAAAACGTTAACTTTGGCAGCTCCGAATCTAATATACCCTTTACAGGTGCATTTATTTTAGTAACTATGTGTTCAGTTTATATGGAAGCTATATGGCTATATGGAGATTATATTACTACCTTAAGCAGTAATCCATATAAAATTTCGTGACGATACCACTATAAATGCGAAAGTTTTCCATACAAGCCCTTGATTCCGATCGTTCGGTTTGTATGGCAACTACATTCTATAGTAAGCCGATCTGAACAATTTCTTCGGAGATTACACTGTTGCCCTAGAAAATAATCTGTGCCAGCTTTTGTGAAGATATATTGTCAAATGTGAAAGCTTTCCATACAAGAACTTTCATTTCATTCAATTTGTATGGCAGCTATATCTTATAGTGGTCCGATATATCCAGTTCCGACAAATGAGCAGCTCCTTGAAGAGACAATGACGTTTGCCAAATTTCAAAACGATATCTTGAAACCGGTGGGACTAGTTCGTATATATACAGACGGACAGACAGACAGACGGACATCGCTAATTCGACTCAACTCAAGATACTGATCATTTATATATATACTTTATAGGGTCTCCGACGCCCCATCGCTTCGCTCTATAGGCTCTTGAAAAGTTCCAAAGAGATCCGACGTTTTCGAGCTAAATTTTGTTCAGCGATGAAGCCCATTTCTGGCTCAATGTGTGTGTAAACAAGCAAAATTGAGGCATTTGGGACCGACAGCAACCTGAAGAGATTCAAGAGCTGCGATTTCAAACAGAAAAAACAATGTTTTGGTGAGGTTTGTGGGCCGGTGGAATCATAAGTCCATGATAACCAACTATTTGAAGCCCGTAATCTTGGTGATATTTGGTTGCAACAAGACGACGACACTTCCCACACATCGCATCAATCAATGCATTTATGGAGAGAACACTTCGGTGAGAAGATAGATTTCATGTTTTGGGTCGGTCGATTGGCCACCAAGATCATGTGATATCGCATCGTTAGACTTTTTCCTGTGGGGATATGTAAAGTCTAAAGTCTATGCGGACATTCCCGTTCCAATTCAGGCCTCGAAGCAAAGCAGCATGCGTGTTATTCGCCAGCTACCAGTTGAAATGCTCGAACAGGTCATCGACAATTGTACTCATCGTATGGACCATTTGAGACGCAACCGCGGTCAACATTTGAAAGAAATAATCTGCAAAAAGAATCTGGGAAGAGGGACGTGAGTTCGTTACTATATTAGTCTTTATAGCTTAATTTACTTGTGTTTCAAAGCACAATATCTTCAAATTTGCAAAGAGTTTAGTTTTGACTATAAAATGGTAATTACTGAATAAAATCTAATATTGCTTCAAATATAGGCTAGGTAAACTACACTGCACAATTTTGTTTCAAACAAATTAATTCAATTTTAATTTAATTTAATTATTGTATTATTTTGTTGAAAACACGACAATATAAAGCGCTAGATTCATGTTTTCCTCATTTTCTGAAAATAAAAATTTCAACATTTTGGCGATTACTTTACTGTAGCCTAAAATGTAAAGTACATAAAGTCTTATTAGAAAATATGAAGGGATGTTCATGCAATAAACTTTATGACATAAATTATATGTTCTTATGAATGTATATTATGCAACTGATTTCAATCCAATCCAATCTGTGAAATGCCTGTGCAATTCCGAAAGTCAATTTTTAGCAATTCATCATTTTATATTATTAGCTGTTGATTACAAAAGTTTTACTGCTGTGCCATGGTTAGGATCTTGAAGAAGTTTGATATAATTTTTACACCTTTTGTCGTGAGCTACTAGATCGTGCTGCTGCCTTTTTCGTTGCCAACGGGCAATGAAAATTAAAAGCACAATCGCACAAGCCTACAACTGGTTATATTAATTTGGGTATTCCATCTAACTTAACAGTATGTTAAAAGTTTGAACCTAACAAACACACATACATTTGTAGGAAAGCATTTTGACAGGCGACTTTTAATCGAGTACGGAAAGCTTATTGTACTCGAAATTGAATTGAATTTCTGAAATTGAAGTGCTGTTTAACTTGACGATGTAATGACTTTTTAACAGCTTCGTGAAGGAAGAAAAATTGAATAATTTCATGAGGATAAATTCGTCCGCACAATTTATAGCAAATCAATTCAGACGTAAAGTTTAAACTTAATTCGCAAAAGTGCATACAGAAAACTGTGTAAAACATAGACAGTATAGTTTCGGGAAAATGGTATTCATTAACCTTTTTGGCCTTTGGTTTGTAACTCAAACTCGATACTTAAAAATTTGTGGCGAAAGAATTAAATTTATGAAAAAATTCTTCTAGCAGGATATACGAGGAAAGTAATTATGTCATTGAACAGGAACTCTCTAGGCGGTTTTACACTCTTGTCGCTAATTCGTTGTTCTAAGATGCCGAAAGGACTTTCTAAATGATATACCTGTGTTCGGAGAATGAGCGGCTCTCTATAAGCGATCTAAGAACTAGGGTTTCACGACATTCGAGGGAAAGGTCAAGCAAGTCCTCCATAACTGCCGTGACAAAAATGGGGAAGGCTCCTCTATAACATATAAAGAGATTTTTATGTACAAAGAAAGACACAAGCTTAATCACACTTTTTGTTGCGTTTTTTCTTCGGCGATATTGATAATATATAATGGTAGTTCTGAAGGGGGAAAAACAAAAACGTTTAATACATCGGTTATCTCGAAGCTACTTGCAAACTCTTACATGTTGGAGGTGGCCCAGGGTTCCCTATAACCACCTTCATGATAACAGAGGAGTTGTCCCCAGGTATTATTTTCCATTCATCTCGGGAGATGGAGCCATCGTCCTTACTGTTCTCATATACGCCGGGCTCAATTGAAACCGCGAGCTTAGAGATTTAACTAAACGTTGTCCAAGCTATTCTAAGCGTCCTTTTTTCCGAGAAGGACTTCTCTGTCATGTGACCTTTATCGCTTGACAGCTTGATGTCAACACAACAATATTACAATAACGAAAACTTACGCAGAGCATTTCGTAAAAACCAAAAAAGAAATTGATTTTTTATTAAGTTAAAATAGTACATATTTTATTCCTTTTTAGATGATTAGCCTAAATGAAATGTAATATAATCGAATATCTATAGTATATATTTATATCAGCACCATTAAAGAAGTAATAAGTGAAATTGTAAACATTATATATGTACATATAGTGTAGATATATACATACTATATCGAATGACGTATATGGATGTTTCATGAATTTCTATATCATGTAAAGCGCCAAGGGGAATCTCCATTACTTCGAAGTGAGTTGTAAATGTATATCCTTTGATGGCACTTTCTCTTACATAAGTTCATTAAAGTTTCACACACACGTAGACCAATATAAACGGTTTAATGCCAGCTGGAAAGTCAAAATGACTGCCAATCGCTACAATGGGAATATTGGAGGTAGGAGAAAGTCAAATACTGGTCTACATATTCGGCATAAAGTCTGCTGAAATAAGGATAATAGCGCCAGCTGAGCCCGTGAGAGTTTACGTTAATTATTAATTCGGCATAAAAATATGAAATAATGAAATAATTTTACTTTGTGAATTGTTAATTGGTTTTTGTAGATATCTCTCCACATAATATTTTTTTCTTCCGTTTTTGCATTGTTCGTAAATTTAGTATTAAATTTTAGTTTCTCGAATTATCTTTATTGAACAATTTCTTTATATCTATCATTTGCTGTACGATTTTCCTACGCTAAAACAACAACGCTATTGGCATTCTGCGTTTAGTTATTCATTGGTATAACAACCCTTAGTTAAATCTATGAAACTTTGCTTAACATTGACATTGATATGACATTGAATTCAAATGCAAAATTTTGCGGTATTAAGGGAATCCACGGAAAAAATTAAAAAGCATTAGAAAGATTAAAAAATATTAATTATTTAAAAAATTAAAAAAAGAGTCCCGAGATCACAAGCGACAAGTCAGACAAAAATTTAAAAAGAGGATATTTCAACAATACATACAGACACTCAAATTTGATGTATCGGTTTAGCTAAATATGGGAGTTGGGGTAATTTGTAGAACAATTTCAAATTCCGGAATTAAGCTGTAGTATATACATATCATATAGACATACGATATATATGTATAGGACGCTAATTTCGAAAGTACGAGATCAGGAATTTTGGTTTTCGATACTCACTTCCAGTAATACATTGTGTTATCATCGCTGTGGACCAAAACCCATTCAAAGGATTTTTCAATATTAAGTAAAGTAATATCTTTATTTTACTGTGGATTCTACATGTACCAAATTGTAAATATGAATAGTGTTATATGAATGTATGTAATGTGTTTCGCTCTGCTTCCAATTACATAAATTATTTCAAACGTAATTCCACTGAATTTTCCATCATGTCATTTAAATGTTTCCGCTTGATTAACAATGTAATATCATAAGTGGGTAGTGCACTTAATACGTATATATATTATTAAGCATTTTGCCGCAATTTCGTATATATATATAAATACTTTGCCCAATTAGGTTATTACATTTTTTAATGAGTAAATAATAACCCATTAAATGCTTAGGACTTAAGAAAGTTAAGTCACAGGTAAACTTGTAACTACAGGTATTGAAAACGATTCGAGGTAGATAATGAGTTATCTATCTCGAGTGGAGTACCCCAAGGCTCAGTATTAGGTCCAGTACCATGGAACCGACGTGTACAGAGTATATAGAAGACTTTGAACAGTAAAGGGAAAAATTTTAAACCACACTCAGTGTCAGTTTTACCATCGATAATTTAAGGACTCTCATGTGTCAGTCGACTGAGAAATGCAAAGCTGTTAGGGAAGCCTCCGCTTTCATAATAACAAAACTGAAGTTTTTTCATGAGATTAGGCGTCCTCACAATAGAGGAGACTTAAAAATCATGTACCTCCCACGAAGTAATATAGTACTTAGTCGCTGGTTCCGTGGGAGAGTCTTGAGTAGGTTAGGTTTAGCGGATTAAAGTTCCGCACTCCGGCTTTAGATGCTTCCCCCTACTATAAAAAAATTAGTTATCTGTACTTTAAAAAATTTCGGAAAGTGATAAACAATAAATCCTTCTAGCACTGCCTTATACAGTTCACAAATGGGGGAAATCGAATTATATAATTTCCTCATCTCATATAATGCTTATGTTGGAAACAACTAAAAATGTAATAAATCACTTACGAGTATATAGAGTTTAAAGGCCGAAAAAAGGCGAATCTTTCAGAATTTATTTATGAGAAAACTTTCAAATTTATTGATTAAACATTTGTACAAATATTAACGTATCTTTATTCATTTGGGAAGAAACTACAGCCGATCTCCAAGAGCTCCTCCCAAAAACGACGTTTGTGGTGACCACTATATCTCTGAACTGGATCCTCTGCCACAATCTGCGCCAACTACCGTGGGATAAGCCTCCTCAACATCGCGTATAAGGTTCCATCGAGGGTATTGTGTGAAAGATTAAGGCCCTCCATCAACAAACTGATTGGACCTTATTAGTGTGGCTTTAGACCTGGAAAATCTCGGAAGGACCTCTCCGAGCCGTTCGATATCAAACAAGGTTTTAGACAAGACTCTTCAACCTGCTTCTGGAGAAAATAATTTGAGCTGCAGAGCTCAATCGAGCAGGTACAATTTTTTATAACAGTGTACAGCTGCTAGCGCTCAACACCCGCACCGTTAGTTCTGCTTTCTCCAGACTGAAAAAGGAAGCAACACAAATGGGTTTGGCAGTGAACGAGTTAAAGACGACCAGTCGTCGCACTCGCGACGTCACTGTTGGCAGTCATAGCTTTGAAGTTGTAGATAATTTCGTCTATCTTGGAACCAGCGTAAATACCACCAACAATGTCAGCCTGGAAATCCAACGCAGAATTTCTCTTGCCAACAGGTGCTACTTCAGACTGAGTAGGCAATTGAGAAGTAAAGCCCTATTTCGACAAACAAAAACCAAACTCTATAAGTCACTCATAATTCCCGTCCTGCTATATGGTGCAGAGGCTTGGACGATGTCAACAACGGATGAGTCGACGTTGCGAGTTTTCGAGAGAAAAGTTCTGCGAAAGATTTCCGGCCCTTTGCGCGTTGGCCCCGAAAAGACGTTGATGAATATCGCATTCGATGAAACGATGAGCTGTATGAGATAAACATATGACGACATTGACATAGTTCAGCGAATTAAAAGACAGGGGCTACGCTGCCTAGATCATGTTTTCCGAATGGACGAAAAAATTCCAGCTCTGAAAGTATTCGACGCAGTACCCGCCAGGGGATTCAGAGGAAGTGGAAGACCTCTACTGGGTTGGAAGGACCAGGTGGAGAAAGACCTGGCAATATCCAATTGGAGCCACGTAGCGAAAAGAAGAAACGACTGGCGCACTGTTGTTAACTCGGCTATAATCGCGTAAGCGTTGTATACGCCAATTAAGAAGAAGAAGAATGTTGCTAACATTCCTCACGCAACGACTTAACTTTTCAATTTCACTTTTAATTGATTCCATTGATGTAAAAAATTTATGATTTCAGCTAAAGGTATAGCTCTAAAAACTCTCTTAAAACAAAATGGTAAGAGTGACAAAAAGCCTTGTCTTTCTAAAATATTCTTAACAATTACTATCCACAAACTATTATATATATGTATTACTATTATAGCTTGACATCTTTGATGGATGAATAAAATATTTCGTTTTTGATTTTTCGGCTTTAATTTAAGCTCAAGCATTTCCTATTAGGTTGGCATCAGGTGATTGTTATGGCAAATCTAAAGAAAACACCCTTAAGTAAACCTTTAAACATAATTCTAGTATTTATGTGGCAAATGCAGAAAAGTGTCGATAAACTTTTACCTCTTGGATGGTTGATCTAAACTAAACTCGCCTCAAAGGTTGAACAATACAATAGTCAGTAAATATTACGTTGCTGCAATCATAGTTGATGTTCAGAGACTAAGATATGTCTTTTTAAAGAATTTTTCTCCAGAATGGTCAGACCAACTCTTCACAAATGTTGAACTGATATTAAAATTCTTTGCAGGTTTTTCAATAATCTACTTGGAACTTTTAGGATGCTTCGTTAGAGAGGCTCCATCGAAACGTTACTTATACTGAGCCCTCATTTTTCTTCACGGCACAGCGACACAGTGATACGAGTCAGTGATCAATTTAATAATTAATAAGAAGAAATAAGCGAAAAAAATTAAGAGCCGGTGAAGAAATTAGAAAACAGTTCTTCGTCCACCTTTAATGAATATTCCATATCTCAGAAAATACTCTCCAAGTTCATCCAAAATTGGTGCATAATATAATCCTGATATTCTTATACCACGATATCTAAATCGGAAGACAATTTATTTAGGTCACTACTTGATGTTTCGAAAACACTAACTGGGCATATCCTCTTAACCATTTGGTTTAAAGCTGAAGATGTATGTAACCGGTCGAGGTCTAAAACTCATATCCCTAAATACCATGATATATGTCTCACAAGCTCCATATTTTAAATTCATTAAATATTGTGTAGTAAAAAAAGTATTTTCTTATTTTGTCAATAAAAGTCATTGCAGTCATATATCTCCAGTGCTACCAATCACATTGTGTCATACCATACAAGTATAGTGTTGAAAAGGTGTGATTTTAAGCTTCATTTAACCAAAAAAATTAAATTCGATCAAGTTGAAAAAGTTACAGCTTTTCAAAAATGAGTAAAAATAATGATAAAATTTGGAAATTTTTGTATACAAATGGACCAATGAAATTTGTGATCAGTTCGAGTAGCAAAACAATATTTCGCTCGCTTCCTTACACGAAATTTGGAAAATTC
Source organism: Bactrocera latifrons (assembly GCF_001853355.1). NCBI lineage: Eukaryota > Metazoa > Arthropoda > Insecta > Diptera > Tephritidae > Bactrocera > Bactrocera latifrons. The sequence goes on along the minus strand of NW_017537239.1, from coordinate 17,501 downwards.
GATTTACACTGATGGGATAATGCAAAATGTGGTCGACCCAAATGGTACATACGGATATTTGTTTATTAATATAAATAAAAACAAGTTGAGGTGTGATTAGAAATGCGAAAAGACTTTTTCGACTACTTTATACTTTATAGTTGTAAATACCACATGCTACCAAATCTGAAAACTTTTCCCCGGCTTTGTTTTACCAAATCACAAGATTTTCGATTACAACCGACTTACCCTTTCCTTCCTTGTTCATTAAAAATATATAAACCTTTTATATGCAATAAAGTAACCGTGACAGCGAGTAATGTCCAATCAAAGAATGAAGTATTATATGGAATTATAAAATTAAGTAATATTTATATTGTTCCAACGTAATTTTCTGCTTATTCGACCGTATCAACGTGGTTGAGTGGCCTTATAATCTTTCATTTAAATTCAACATTCCATTACAGCCGACTTATTGATGCATTGTTGGTAAAGAGAGAGACCATCAAATGAAACCGCACGCAATGGTTAGAGGCTTAATCATTTTCGTGGATAAGAGATTCACCGCTTGATCTGAAATAAATGAAATGATAAATGAAATGTAGTGCACAAATATTCCATAAGTGATAGTTAGAGTAAGAGATAAGACATAAAGGATTCTGAGCAATTAGTAATAGAAGTAAAGAAAATAAAAATTAAATTTACTTTATTAAAATATTACTCAAATTAAATAAAAATCGGCTATTGTATCAGTTAGTTCAGTGAAAGTTTTCAGATTGTTATTTCTCCTGTTAGAGAATGAAGTTTACTTTTTTTATTTTCTTTTTTCGAGTTCTTAATTGGCTGTATATTATCCCGCTTAATTTTACTTAGTGATAGGGAAAGAGAATATAATTTGTTAAAAATTAAAAATATAAAAAGAAAAGAAAGTTTCGGATGCAACCGAACATTTTACACTCTTGCAACTTGCAAGAATCAAAGACAAAGACCTTCAGTTTCAAATTGTCAACCAGAGCATCGGAATCCAAGCAACTATATATACAGTTGAACTTTCCTAACTCGCATAACCATAATCCAAAAAAAAAAACTTGCAGTTAGAGAGACTTCGAGTAATGGAATAAAATTTGTATGAAATTTGACTTCTATTGCCTCACACTGACCGATCGTCTGTTACGAATATCTTTATACGTAGTACATATATATAAGAGTTAAGGTTGGTATCGACCCGATTTTATCTATTTTTGCCAATACTACTTTCTATTAATATGCTACATACTAATAAAATGTTCCCTGCGGTAAGGTACCATCGCTAATCATACGGAATAAAGTCACCCGGATGTTACTTTTTTTTTTTTTTTGTTATATGGGAGCTAGGTCGTCAAATTTCCGTAGAATTGTATCCATTTTAGGCACAAAGATAATACGACATCAGTAAAACTCACTCTCTCCTTTCCATGTAGATAACTCATACAATGGCCGATATATGCGGTATAAAGTCGCCTGGAAGTTCGAAAACCGTTGTATTAGGTGTATGGGCGCTAAGAGATTATTTGGGGTAGAAATATTCGGTGCTTGATAATTTTTTGTTGGATTTGGACAATTTTTGGCACACTCTAAAGACATGGAATATAAGAAGAATGTCACATACTAAATTTAGTTGAAACCGGAAGGGTGCATCTCGAGATATGTGGTTTTACCTAAAAGTTGGCTGTGACACGCACATTATCCAGCTTTAACTTCGGCTCTTATTAAGCTTCTCAAGCCATCTCTGGTGCAAAATTTTATACCCTTGTCGTATTTAGTTATTGATTTATAGCACTTTTAGTAGTTTTTAACAGTTACATGGGGAGTGGACCGAGTAATCTTCCGATTTCTTCAATTTGTACAGTGTGAGTAGGGATTTGTCCTGAGTAAATTTGGTTATTGCAGCTATATATATAGGAATATGTATATACAGTAAAACAAATGGCATGCGGGGCCAGATCTATGTTTTCAAAATGTTTAAAGCACAGGTGTCTTTTCCCATTGTGTGCCCTCTGTGCCGAATTACAGTTTTTATCTAATTTTGTGTTTAGTTATGGTACTTTATAGGTTTTTGCGTTATGGCGCTTGGTGGTCGTGGCAGTGGTCCGATTACATGTCCTCAATAGCAACCATTTTACGATGCCGAGAAACATGCATACTAATAGAAATATCTAAATTTTTTCTCAAGTCGCTCGGATTTGAACACATCTCTTCATTCTGATAGTTTGTATATACATAAGCCTAAATCTAACTCGATTACTTTTAGCTGATACAGACAAGCGATAGGTGAACAAAACTGTTATGCTCTGAAGCAACATAATACAAGAGTATATAAATGACGTGTGTCCTTTGTGCCAGCAATTTGTGGAAAACTATTTTTATTTTTTTGCAGATTAACATATAGTATATTCAATTGTGATCACTGACTCGTACAATGTGTCGCTATGCCATGAAGAAAAATGAGGGATCAGTATAAGTAACGTTTCGATGGAGCCTTTCTAACGAAGCATCCTAAAAGTTCCAAGTAGATTACTAAAAAAACTGCAAAGAATTTTAATATCAGTTCAACATTTGTGAAGAGTTGGTCTGACCATTCTGGAGAAAAATTCTTTAAAAAGACATATCTTAGTCTCTGAACATCAATTATGATTGCAGCAATGTAATATTTACTGACTATTGTATTGTTAACCTTTGAGGCGTGTTTAGTTTAGATCAACCATTAAAGAGGTAAAAGTTTATCGACACTTTTCTGCATTTGCCATATGAATACTAGAATTATGTTTAAAGGTTTACTTAAGTCAGCTGAAATACTTTATACTAAATGGACATAAGAAAACCATATTGTTTTCTTTATATTTCCCATAAGTCACCTGATGCCAATCTAATAGGAAATATTTGAGCATACATTAAACTCGAAAAATCAAAAACGAAATATTTTATTCAATTTCCCATCAAAGATGTCAAGCTATAATAGTAATATATATAATAGTTTGTGGATAGTTATATAATTGTTAAGAATATTTTAGAAAGACAAGGCTTTGTGTCACTCTTGCCATCTTGTTTTGAGAGTGTTTTTTGGAGCTGTGCCTGTAGCTGAAATCATAATTTTTTTGCATCAATAGAATGAATTAAAAGTGAAATTGAAAAGTTAATTCGTTGCGTGAGGAATATTAGCAACATTAGGAGTCGTATTATCAAGCAGAAATGCAGAAATATATGATCAGTCTAACGCTAACGGAAGCCACCCAAATTATGTGCAGGTACTACTTGAAAACAGAAATTCATTCAAGGCGGACCCTTTCGTAATATTTGAAGCTAAACAGTTTGAATGAAGCAATAATCTCCACTATATATATGATATCTATATCTATATGATATTTCTTTGAGTTGCTGTATGGAAATCAAATGGGCTTTCCAACCACACAGGAGAATATAAATTATTGCTTAGATCTAATTACATTGGTACCAGCTTGGTATCAGAAATACATTTTACCAACAGGACACATTTTAAAATTTACGGATATAGTCTAGTAGTTGCAAATCATCCAGATGATAGAGTTCATGCTGACTTTGAAATACTATACTATACTAGTTGCTTGTATTATTGTTAAATGTATATAATTTAAATTTTTACGAGTAAATAGATATCTACTTTCTCTTTTCTCTGCAAGGATGTTGACTCTCTCTCTCTTTTCAAGTGGTTTCTGCTGCGATGTTTTCGCAGAAACCATCTTGCAGTCGTCGGCTTGAAGCGGAGCCGCCACCTAGGAACATCATATGGTCTTTCTTGGATTACATTGAAATCGAACAGTACGCCGACCAAACTTTTTATGCAACAAGCCATCAACACCCAATTCCTCCCAGTGAATGGCATATCACTTGCTGTCCCTTGCTCAATATCTTTCTAGATACCGTAGAATGTTAAACTTGAATGAAACCAAACATACCTATGTCTAGCATGCAATGAGTCCCTTCATGACAGATCCCCAATTTTTCTCTATTTTCCGACTCCGACAAAACAACACTTTTCCTGCGCCCACAGTTGGATAACTTCGAAAACAATCTACCCGAACCTTACCATCCAAGAGATACTAAGTAACACTACAACTAGAACATACATGTCACTTGATATTAGAGCGTGTGCAGTAAAATTTCAACACGATTTTGTTTCAAAGAACAAAATTACTGCAATGTGTTTAGAAAACTTTGGTCCTATCTATGGAAATACTAACGCCTTCAAATTTCCTCAAAATACCTACATACATATACATACATATTCTGGAATTTTGTACAACTATGACCTGAGTACGATCATTCGCCAATTGTGATTACTTATGGCACTGCTCTTCCAGCTCTATAAAATAAATATAACTTGCCACATCTACTAGAATTTCAAGATTGGGTAGACGAATACAAATACATAGATGTATGTATATGTGAGTGCGACTAGTCATTCAAACATTATTGATCAGCCAAAAGCGGTAAAGCGAATATTTTATTTATATCAGCTGATCTTAGAAGCCTTAGGAAAAGTGGTCAAAACCAATCAAAAACAAGTAAGGAAGGGCTAAGTTCGGGTGTCACCGAACATTTTATACTCTCGCATGATAAAGTGATAATCGAGATTTCAGGCGTGGTTGTGA